>NC_085137.1:22379751-22647345 GCF_035046485.1 Aedes albopictus
ATATGTTTATGGGAAAATTTTTATATGCATTACGAATTATGTTCCGT
Organism: Aedes albopictus; assembly: GCF_035046485.1. Taxonomy (NCBI): domain Eukaryota; kingdom Metazoa; phylum Arthropoda; class Insecta; order Diptera; family Culicidae; genus Aedes; species Aedes albopictus. The sequence goes on from NC_085137.1 coordinate 22,379,799, forward strand.
CTTTGAAATAATAACTACTAAGGCCGTTCGCAATGCTGTTTTATTTTGTATGGCGAGTTTTAAAAATTTCTAAATGAAACATCCTAATGCGAAATTGGCCACCCCCTATAGCTACAATAAATTAAATAATAATCTTGAGTTGATTGATAGACAACAGGCGTATGTCTACTTCCAGTCGAAGATTTGAATATTCGATTGTTATTTGCTAGATCAATTAGGCTATCTACCTTCTGAACCCACAACTTCAGCTAAGTGAGATTTTTTTTTATCAGGAAACACGTGTACCGCGGTAGCATCATGACCAGAAGAATGCTATTCAACAACCACTACACTTCAAGCCAAACATTGAAATTAAGGTGAATGTCCGTAGCAACCAAAGCTGGTGGGTTTTTCAAGTCTCGATTTATTTTCAATCATTGCTTTTCACGATCGACTGGCACGAACTACCAAGCGTTAGACATCGAATGTATGCACAATGTTTTACCTTAAGTAAGTAGAAATCATCAGTGATTGTTGTTGTTGATTAATGGAATGGAAGAATCGAACAAACTTCTTCACACAAATGGAACGATTGAGAGTTATGAATCGATGCTCGTGCGTGGTTTAATATTGACTCAAACACTATTAGACATGCCAATTAGCATCGTTGAATTCGATATAGCTATTTAAATTATTTGAAGCTATACAGATGAAATATTTGGGGAAGAAATAACTAATTATAGGCTGAGCAATTTACGAACATGTTGAGTCCGATTCTGTATTTTCATCTTTGAATTGCACTCTAATTAATAATAATGCACTTTTCCAACAATAGGGTAGTCGCACAACTGTTTTTTTGCTGAGCACTTGCGTGCAAAATCACTTCAAAACCATAGCTTGGAGAGATTTGGTCAGCAACGCCATTTGCCCTTTGGGGATCCATCGTTACACTCACATCATTTGGTTCGGCTCATATGAAGGCAAACAGTATTGTGCCTTCATGGCTAAGTTCGAATCAAGGGTACCACATAAAATTGGAGAGATCAATTTGCGTGTGTTTCGGTAAATGGCTAGCTCAGTTGGATGCTCTTCAACTCGACTGGCAAGATATTAGCCCATGATTTTGAGTAAGTAAGAAACATGCTGCGACAGAATTTGATGTTGAATTTTTATGTTTTAATTATGTGCTCAGATTTGTAGATTTTTGTTAAGCATAGGGCTACACAAAGTCAGGTTATGAAGATTTGACGCTGACACATAACAGGACAAGTGTTCAGTGGACAAATTGAAATTAAAATTAGGAAAATATATCCACTTGCTCCGATGGGAATCCAACCCACGAATCGCTTTAGATGGGAGCTTCACCCGCCAAGCTACGGGTGAACTGAGTAATTAGCTTTATATAAAAATAGATGTTCATTTATTTGAAACATCATCTGTTCTTCAGATTGCGATTAAGAAGTTATTAAGTCAGTAGGAGGAGTGCCTGCGCCGCTTTTCTTCCCCTACAATACTCAAATTGAATGCATGTGGATGTATCTTTTACTGCAGTTAACCATGTGAATGCCAGACAACGTGTGCATTAAACACAGAATTTACTAAACTACTTCATTTCCCTTTCAGAAATGCTCGAATATCAACAAATCGGGAAAGCCAGAGTATCTCCAGTGATATTTCAAAGCTAATTTTGATTTTAATCTTCCGTCAATATTGTTTAATAACTCGTTTACAAATGGAACAGGATCTTCTGTTTGAAATTTGAAACAACACTGTTCAGAAATAAAAATAGGGGGTTAGTTCCCTTGTTAAGCATAGCACTCTCGATTTGATCCTACCCAAAACTAATGATTAAGGCGCTATTTGTTTCGTATCCTAGTTTTGTAATTTGTATAAAAAGTGAGCACGTAAGCCTTATTAACCTCCATCCAGCCAACGTACAGTTTTCACCTTTGAAAAAGCACAAAAATATTCATAACATTTTTGTTTTTTTATGGATTTCGATGAAATTTTCACAACTTCCCGAAAAACTCTTCTAGTTTATGATTCCGGGGGCATGGGCGCCTGGTTTACTTGGATCCGGAGTTATTCCGGATTGTCTTGGGATACCAAAATTGGCCACATACTTTGCACAAAGTATACCTCAAGATCCCGAAGAGGTAGAAGAATAGTGTCTTCGGCAAATTTAAGGCAAAAGGTTAAGAACTAACTGGCGTCGGCAACTTTAGTTCAAGATTCGGTCGCTACGGTCAAAAATATTGAAACCATCATATCTCAGAATCCTGATAAAATAGAATGATGCTGTCTTAGACAAAGTTCTTCAGCAAGCTTAGAACTCTCTGATAGTTAAATCACAGACAAACAGACGTCTCACTCTACTCACTTCCCATCGTCACACTTTTTAACGGATTATTCAAATATTCCGTAGTTCGCAAATTGCTCACCCATGGCGCTCGCATCGTTTTTGCTCCTGTTTGACGTTTGCTCACTACCGCCATCTACTCAGAAGATTTGCGAAGCACAGCATAATTCAGGCCAAACATGTCTAAAGGTCCAATCTGCAGAAGAGAGGCTCTCTTTGGTTTCCCTCTCTTTCGTTAATATCTCAGCTGTTTATTTAAATTATGATGTCTCCTTGCATAGAACGATGGGCAAAACAATCGTCTTTTGATTTGTACTGCAAAAGTAGTTAAAAAGTGTACGATTACATTGCAATAATTGAAAGAGAAAGTGAACAAAGAGAGCCTCTCAAATGCAGATAGGACCTATTGAAATGTTTGGCCTAAATTAGCATTGGGCGATAATGTTTTCGTGACGATGATTTTCATCGTATTTTTTCCAAGTGACACGTCTGTTTGTCTGTGGTTAAATCTTTGGTTTGGGATTCATCCGCTAGGTGGCGCCTTGTGTCTGAAAAAATCAAACACGTATAGCTCGATACTCTAATGAGCACAAGCATGCCGTTTCCAGCAAAGTTGTTCAGCAGGCCAAGAACTATTTGGCAATGGCGTCGATAGTTCGGCAATCAGCCGATAGGTGGCGTCAAGGTAAAAAAACGTACAAACTTCTATAGCTCAGAATGCTGATAAGATTTTTTTTTTTTATTCCTTGTTGGGTATATAAGTCACTGCGACCTGTTTTTAGATCTATTGTGACAAATGCCCCAGTTTTGTTTAGCTATGTCAAGTTGACGTATCACCATTGGAGTTAGCAATAATCAAACCTTGACTGTAAGCATGATCCCAACACGGTGCCACAGTTCGGATGAACTGTACTACCGCATTGGCGTTTGTTCTCTAGACATCAAGGGGTTCTATCAGCCCCTTGTCGAAGAACCTAATTCTTTTAGCTGCAATTGCCGGGCAACGGCACAACAAATGCTCCGAGTCTTCTGTATCTATGCCGCAAAAGCGACATACATCATCTTGAAGTTTTCCAATTAGCTTCAAATGATACCGGCTCGGACAATGACCTGTTAGAAGGCCAGTAAAAGAACTAAGATCTTTTTAAGAAAGTTCTAGAATTTTACGAGTACTTGAAACGTCCGGCTTTATGAAACGTTTCGACTGCCTCGCAATAGTGGTGTTTTCCCAGTTGGATTTTATTTTCTCATGTTCCCATGCTTTAAACTCCATTCTGAGAAAACAACCAGACACACCACAAAATGGTTCAGGCCCTATGAATTGATGAGACGATCCAAGTCTTGCTAACATATCGGCTTGTTCATTTCCTTCAATTCCACAGTGCCCTGGAACCCCTGATTACGGCAAGCTAACTGTTGAAGTGACTGAATACACTCCCATACAAGTTTAGAAGAGCATGTTGCTGATTTCAAAGCATTTAGAGCTGCTTGGCTATCAGACATCATGCAAATTGTTGAATGTCTGTAGTTTCTGCGTAAGCAAATATTACTGCATTCCAAAATCGCCTGGACTTCAGCTTGAAAAACTGTAGGCCACTTGCCCATAGGAATTGATATGTTAATCCCGGGGCCAGTCACGCCTGCCCCTACTTGATCGTTCAATTTTGAACCATCAGTGTAAAATACGATTGATCCTGGGTGTAGTTCTGGGCCACCATTTGTCCACAGATTTCGCCCTGGAATAATCACTTCAAATGCTGATAAGATAGAATGATGCGGTCTTCAACAAAGTTCTTCAGCAAGCTAACGACTGTCTGACAGTTCAGTTTTTAATTAGTGATTTATCCGCTAGGTGATGGCTTGTGTAAAAAAAATCAAACATATATAGTTATGGACATCCCTAAGCTCTACCCACGATCTACGGTCTCTACCATCGTGGACTAGATGCTGACCAGGCACTTAGCAAACCGCCATGAACACCAACACTTGGCGACAACGAACATCAACCCTTGGCGACAACGAACTTTGGACGACGAGCATACAGTTGCTGACAACGCAGTCAGCAATCCACCATGAGGACCGACCGTTGGCAACATCGAAGCCCCGAGCGACGCGTGTCAATGCCCCTGGAACGGCAACGGTCACCAATACTTCGATCGACGCAATCCAGGCCAACATCATCCGATGGCCTTTCGCTGATGCCAGCAAGATTCTCATCGAGCCCCACCGGAGGACGCAGGTGCGCCCTCAGCCCAGGTGGTTGAGGCCAGTCAGTGGGTAGGAAACCTTGAGTGCGAGCAGTTAGAAGTTCTAAGTGAAGTCTGATAGAAAAGTGTGGCCTTCAGCCGTAGGAAAGACTTATGTAGCAAGTGAAAAGTGAATGATTAATAAAATTCGGGACTTAGTGTTCATAAGTGAAGAAAAAGATTTCTTTTTAAAAAGTCAGATATGAAGTCCCGTATATTTGTATATATCTCGATACTCTAATGAGCTAAAAGCACGCCGTTTTCAGCAAAGTTTTTCATCAGCTCAAGAACTATCTGTCAAAAGCGTCTTTGGTTCGAGAATCGTACGCTGGGCGGCCAGTGTCAAAAACATCCCCACCAATATATCCCAAAAATTATGACAACCCATAATAATGCAACTAAAGTTCTTCAGCAAGCTAAGAACTATATGATAATGGGGTCTTTAGTTTGTACGTTATCTGATTGACGGTGCCTAGCGTCGAGAAAAAAATCAAACCTTTGTATCCTGAAACCATGATGAGGACGATATTGTAATAAAGTAATATATACACATAGATAGAATGTATTTTTTTTTCACTTACTACAATAAGTATTGCATTTAATATATTTTTCATTTTGATCGTTTTCTTCCTCAATTTAAACTAACGTACTTCAGTTAGTTTTAAACGTGTCAAGACAAGCATAGGACCATTTTTATGATGTATCTGTACCATGCTTTTTGCATATGTATAACTTTGCAACAGTTATGACATCAAGTGGAAGTTTTTCTATTTTTAACTCGTGCTCCTCCTTCGCAACAAATATAACACCTTCCTGATTTCGTTGCTAGTTTAAACTTGAATCTTGGCAAAAGTTGCTACAGGGAGCAGATTAATTTTAATTGATTTTTTCCCGCGCACATTTGCTACAAACGATTGTAGATTTGTTCGACACACCATGCTGTTGTTCGACGTCCTGAATAAGAATAGCAATTGCTTTCAGAAGGAACCCCCGGAGGAATTCCTGGAGAAATTCATAGACAAATCCTGAAGGATATTCTATAAGATATCCTGAAGAAATTCCTAAGGAGGATTCCTGGCAAAATTCCTGGAGGAGCGGAGGAATTAATGGAGGATTTCCTGGAAAAATTCCCGGAGACATTCAGGGACAAATTCCCGGAAGAATTCTTGAAAAAAAAAACTTGGAAGAATTCCTGGAGAAATTATGAAAGGAATGCCCGGAAGATGTCCTAGAGGAATTCCCACAGGATTTCCAGGAGCAATTTTAGGAGGATTTCCTGAAGAAATTCCTAGTGGAATTTCTGGAGAAATTCCTAGTGGAATTTCTGGAGAAATTCCCGGAGGAATTCCCAGAGACATTCCCGGAGGAATTCCTGGAGAAATTGACGGCGGAATTCCTGGATAAATACGCGGAGGAATACCTGGTGGAAGTCCTAGAGGAATTCTTGGAGGAATTCCTGGAGAAACTCCCACAGGATGAAAAACCGAAAGTTTTCCTGTAGAAATTCTCAGAGAAATTCCTGGAGGATTTCCCGGAAAATTTTCTGAAGAAATTTCCGAAGCGATTCCTGGAGAAATTCTCGGAGAAATTCCTGGAGACATTGTTTAGTTCTTCAACCACTTAACCCAATTTACAGCTCTTTTGTCCACTAGGGCACTGGCAGCTGCACTTACACTTCGTCTATCGTCCATATGTATTCTATTCTAATTCTACTATATCGAACAGGTTGCCTTTGTGCTGCTGTCACTTTTCTATCCTTTCCATGGTAGAATGATGAGCATGAAGATGCTGATGTGTGGCTTTTGTTCCTTTTCAAGTTCGATTGGAGGTCCATTATGAGTTGCCGTTTGCCAATATCAAAGTCTGGGTCTGCATCAATACAGATTTTTCTGTATCGCCGTGTTTGAGGGTATAGCAGATACCGAGAGTCCTAGATTTTAATAGAAACTAATAAAACATGTGATACCTTTTAACGGTTTTTAATTTTTACTGGTATTAATTTTTCTAAAACATGAATGAATTTCATAAATTCTTCAAAGTTTAAGCAGCAACTTATAAAGATTTCATTAAGTTTATTGAAAATAACTTAAAATTCTAAGCTTTCTGGACAAATCTGTATCACATTTTGATAATCTGTATTTTTCTGTACTCTGTATTCAAACAAGAGAATGATAAAAAAATGAAAATTGGTTTAGCCATGGCTGAGATATAGCCAATTAAAAATTTAGTTCAGAAATTAACAAAGGAAATACCATGCGCTCCTCCAGAAATCTTTCGTATCATTGCTGCAATAAAAATTCAGTAAAAAAAATCCTTTCCATTCTCTCTTCAGTGTTTTTTCCTGAAATTTCGCCTTAAGTTTTCCTGCATACTATGATCACATTTCCATCACAGACGTCTGCGTCTCTGTAAATTATGTAAAAATCTAGAAAATTCCTTTAAACTACTGCCGAAAGTTATTGAAAGAATACAGCTGAGGGCATGATTAAGGATGATCGATGAGATTTCAATTAACTTTAACAACTAAAATATCGTGTTATTAATTGGCTCGGTATTTTAGCCGGTAAAAGCACTATCTAGCGCATAGGGGTCATGAGCTCAAATCTCACATGGGCTGTATTTTTTCGTAATTTCACTAATAATTTATCCAGTTCTACATATGCACGCTGAATTGATTGAAAAATCATTAATTTTTTTTTTGTCTATATTAACGAGATTTTTAACCCTAGGCTAGTTCATCTCGGGACCCACGCTTTACTTCCCTCCCGAAGGAAGAACCCACATTTTGTGAGTATGTCGGGAGTGGGATTCGATCCCAGGTCCTCGGCGTGATAGTCTTGTGTTCTAACCACCACACCAGGTCCGCTCCACAAATCATTAATTGAAGTATGCGCCGATTTGAAATTTGTCGGCGGCGGCGTTTAGCACTTTTTTGTCCGGCGGCGGCGGCGTGATCGGTGTGACGCCGTATGAATTTTCGGCGGCGGCGTGAAACGGATACAATAACATGTTTGTAATTACGGTTTAGTTATTTTTTTTTTCACAGGTTTTTTTTTTTTTTTTTGAAATAATTGTTATGGTGAATCAGCTGCCCAAAAAATTAACCGGAATGACCTTCTAATTCTAGAGGAATTCCCGGTGGAATTTCTAGAGGAATTTCCGAATAAACTCTTTAAGGAATTTCCGGAAGAACTCGTAAAGGCATTTCTCTAAGTTCACCTAGAGGAACTCCCGGATGAACTTCTCAACGAATTTCCAAAAGAGCATCTAAAATAATTCCCTGATGAACTCTTAGAGGACCGTTTGGGGAAACTCCTAGAAGAATTCCGGAAAAAAATCTTAGAAGAACTCTTAAAGAAATTGCCGGAGGAACTCTTAGAGGAAGTTCCGGAGGAATTCTTAGGGGAATTACCGATGGAACTCATAGAAGAATTCTCGGAGGAAATTCTGGGCATTCCTTGTGCAACTCCCATAAATATTTTAAGAGCAACTAGTAAAGTAATTACCAGAGAAACTTTCGGAGGAATTTTTGGAGGAACTCGTAGAGAAATTGGCGAAGAAACTCGAAAAGGAATTCAAGGAGGAACTCGTAGATAAATTACCAGAGGTATTATTGATGATTTCTCGGATGAACTCTTAATGGATTTCCCGGAAGAATTTCTTGAAATTCCAGCCGGATTTCTAGAGCAACTCCTGATGGAACCCCTAGAAGAATTCCCAAGAAATTCGTGAAGAAATTCCCGGAAGGTCTCGTAGAGAAATTCCTGGGAGAACTCCTAGAGGAACGTTTGGGGAAATTCTTAAAGGACTTCTCGAAGGAATCTCTTGGTATACCCAGTGCAAGTTGAAGAAAAAAACTTATATAGCAACTCATAGTGAAATTGTCTGGGGAACTTCTTCCCGGTGAAACACGTAAAGGTGTTTCCGAAGATATTCGAACTCCTGGAAGCACTTCTAGAGGAATTCCCTGAAGAACTTTTAGAGAAATTCACGATGAAACTCTTAGTGTAATTGTCGGAAAAAAATTGGTGAGGAATCTCCGAATGAACTCGGAAGGGAAGGAATTCCCGAAAAAATTTCTAGAGGAAACCCTAGAGCAATTCCCACAGGAACTTCTACAGGAATGTTCGGAGAAACTTCTGGAAGAATTTCCGGGCGAACTCTTAAAGAAACTCCTGGAAGAATTTCAGAGGGAACTGCTACAGAACTTGCCGGAAGAACTTCCAGAAGAATTCCCGGAAGAACTCCTAGAGGAATTACAAGAGAAACTCCTAGAGGAATTATCGGAGGAAACTTCTGGTATTTCCAGTGCAATTTATAAGGTCTCTTAAAAGAATTCCCGTAGAAATTCGTTAAGGAATTTCCGGATGAACTCGTTGAAGAAATCGTGGAGGAATTCCCGGAGGTACTCCTAAAGGAATAGTGTGTGCATTTGGTTTTGAAGAGGGACTTTAACTTAGTGGTCATTCGTTTCTCTGTCCTAGAGGAATTGCCGGATGATCTCCTAAAGGAATTCCCAGGAAAAACTTCTAGACTTCTAGATGAATTCCTGGAGGATCTCCTAAAAGAATACCCGGAGTAACTCTTAGAGGAGTTTCTAGAGGAAGTACTACAAAAAGTCTCAGTGAAACTTCTGTAGCAATGCCCGAAGAAACTCCTAGAGGATGTCTCGGAGGAAACCCTCGGAAACCCCGGAGGAACTCTTAGCGGAATGCTTGGCGAAATGCTGGAAGAATCCTCAAAATAGTTGCTGGAAAAATTTCATCTGTTCTGGCGATGAACACGACAACAACTTTTTTTCAGAATCACCAGCATTTTCTTCAATCTTCGGAATCCCCAGATTCTTTTTTCAGCCATCAGTTATCTTCAGGAACCCCCGGTATCTTTGTAAACTCGTTTTAATTCGAAGGACACACTCTTTCACTTTTTTAGAATTTGGACCAAAAAAATGGACCACCGCTGAAAACGACCTTACAAATGTTATGTTTGCAGATGACTCCATTGCTTGAAATATTGTAATGAAATAAATCAAGAAATAATTTAAATTATCAATGCGTTTTTGAGATCGGCGTAGAAAACTGGAGTTCGGCGGCGCGCCGAAAAATAATCGGCGGTGGCGGCGTGAACCGAAAATCGGCAGCGGCGCCGGCCTGGCGCTGCGGCGCACACCTCTACATGGATTCATGTACCGAAGACTTTGTATTTAAGTCATTGTAATAATAATAATAATAATAAGGATAGTTAATTTTAGTTTTTTTTTCCAGTGGTGTAGTATTTTCTAAACATTTTTTCAATATTTTTAAATGAGGGGGGGTCTGAATGATTCACAAGAGCACAACATCATTTTTTAGTTTTTGTCATCATGTAGAGCAATGTAATGATATGAGCCGATCAGTACCTCGAGAATTTAATTTTAAACAACAAAAAAAAGTTTGCAAATCGGCCTAGGGGTGGTGGGGGTTAAATGGACAGGGTACAGTTTCATGACTTTTATTGGTTTTCTACATGTTTTAACGATTGAACCTTATGCGTAAGCATGAATCATTAAACTTTTGCTGATCTTGAACATCAAAATCAAATAAACCTATTCAAAATGACAAAAACTATAAAAATCACGTGATAAATTGTAAATGATGTAAAATTTGCTCATCACTGCTAAGGTTTTCTCGTAAGTTATGTTCAAATTATTACAAGTTTTACATCCTTAACCAACAAAAACCACGTAGAAGAATATATTTGACCGAAAAAAAATAGTTCTGTAAAAAAAAGTTGTAGAAATAATTTTAACATAATCAGACCTTGGGGGTAAAATGGACAATCAGTTCAAATTTCACCAAAATTTTTTTTTTTGCAAACTCCAGAATTATCAGCCGTCATACGTATCGTGAGATAGTTGAAGTAAAAAGTTATAAATGAATATTTTATATCAACACAATATAACTTTCAGCCAAAACAGTACTTGTTTTTTATACTATTTTTACAATAATTTTTTAAGTGTGTTTCAAAGTTAGAATTAAAAGTTTGAAAACAACAAAATAAAGGTTTCGTATGAAATTTGATAGTTTGTAGTTAAAACATAGAAACAATATGCAGGTATATAACTTTTAACGAATTGTTCATTTTACCCCATCGATTGTCCATTTTACCCCCACCGATTTTTTTCACGCTATTTTCATGCACGTTTTGGTGAAGAAAATAATCAAAGAAAACAATATATTTTAAATGCAACCCCTTCCATGTTACTCGGGAAAGCAGATAGATTTTGCCGCATTTCCACTGGAAACGACCAAAATGCTTTGGTTGTTCACTTTACCTCCACAACCCCTACTAGTTTTTGAGGAATCGTGATCACCGTAACGGCACTTTGTAAAAACTCAATTTCGAAATAATCTTATTTAAAGTTTGAATAGGCTGTAACTTTCGTTTTAGAGCTCCAATCTTTATGAAATGTGGAATCTTTGATGTCTAGCTAGTATTCTTTCAGATTATAGAAACAAATAAATTTAAAATATTTTATCGCCCACCAACATGTCTTAACATCGGCAGGAAAAATGTCCTGGAAGAGGTGTCACTGGGTAACGGTTTAAGCAGGGGTTCAATATTAAAAGCACAGTCCGATACCTGCATCACAAAGTATAGATTGTAGGTAGAGTCAGAAGTAAACTTGTTGAATTAAATCTCAATTTCTGCAAATGTTACTGCCCAAGAAGTCAACATAACAATTTAATGGCACATTGGCTAATATGGACACAAAAGCCAGTTCCATACAAAGAGTTGAAAAGATTTGTTTTTCACATTTATCATGCAAATAAAGACGTCTCATGTTGTCAGACTTGGCCACAACTAAAAAGCACAAAACATCTCCAGCATCATCGTCATCATCATCAGCTCGGAATGAAAATCAAAATCAAGTATTCATCAGACGTCCCCTTGTGCATCGGGTAAAAGCTTTGCAATTCGAATGGGCATGTTTTCTTCGAATTGGCAATTAAATTATCCCATTTGCATATTTATTGAAGCACTTGAAGCTGCTAGAAGACAATAGGGCGATGGAGGTATGGCCAGATCTCAAAAGCCCAACTTTCTTCCACGTCGCATGACCATAAACTGGAGCATGATTTGAATATTGCAGATAGACTTGAATGTACTTCTATTCAATCTTGCTATTTGATGAAAACATTCGCGAAATGATGCGATTTGCTTTCGACAACGAATACGTTTTCACCCAGGGAGGTATATTAAGGGTGAGCAAATGCGTGGTCCGGCGCGCTGCCGACGCTCGGTGAATTTTCCCGTTGCTCGGTGAACTTTTGAAATTTCTTATGGAAAACTGTTCATTACTGTTCATGATTGAAATTTTTTATGGAAACTTTTTGCACCATAAAACACGAAATTCCTCCAAAAGTGAAAATAAAGCAGGAAATCATGAGGCAATGACTAACAGGCATCCACCTGATGCGATCTGGTAGCAAATATCAACGGTATTTGCTACTTTTCTGTGATGTTTCAATATTTGAAAAAATACCAAGAACAGCTGATTGGATCTGCCATAAGAAATTTCGGCTCAGCTTCGGGTCTTTTCGGGTGAAGCTAACGAAAAATAACTCACGCATACCTGACCAGACACGTCTGTCTTGGTACCCTTAATAAACTACTCTGGTTTTCACCCATCCTCGCTTTATTCAATCAACCTCCCATACGAGTAGCACACGACCGGACTCAACACTGATCAGCATAGTTGACTCTTCCTTTTCGCCGTTGAGCCGTTGCGTTCTAGCCAAGCATCTCTTTTCATCGTTTTCGATGCTTTTCGACAGCTTATCGCGAAGCATCGTTTGCTGGAAGCTTTATTAGTATGGTATCGGTACATGCGAATGTTGCTTCTGTGTGCGTGTCGAGCGTTCGTGCCGTAGCTTCGCAAGCCAACCTATTCGGTATGGTTCGGCTGTTCGGGCGAGCGTGTGGTGGCACAGTCAGATGTGTGCAAAATCGTTTGTGATTTACATCATGTTCGTTTTGCCACCTCTTTGCTGCTGGTCATCGCTGATCAGTGCACAGTTCAATCGCACGCGATAAATATACAGTTGATGAGCTGTGATGAGCACTAGTGAGGTGATAATTTGCATCATTGCTTCTATTATCGATTGGTCAATGTTTGTATTTGTTTCTATTTTCACATTGGACTCAAAATAGGCAACACATTTTATTAAGTTGAAATCTCCAGATATATTTCCACATTTCTTCCTGGTTTTCATTCAGTATTTGTTTATCAACTGGCAAAAAACCTATTTCTAAAAGAAGTACTCTTCTTAGGCCTTCGCTAACATCTACTGCTTCAATTGCCAAATTGTTTTCCAAAACTATTTGGAGAATTTATTTTCTGAATCAGCAATCAGAATGTATGTGGAGCTAAATAATAAATGTTGGGGAATATTCGTGATACAATGGAATCAAAACAAGTCATCGTTATCATTATCATTATCGTAAATATTTCGCTTAAACGTTGTGTCGTAAACTGTCTGGCTACTTGCGGTTGCTCTCGTTGTCCGCTTTTTTTACATATCGCTACAAACCGCCATCGGACAAGGAATAGTTTATGAATCAAAATATTGCCTCCTCGCACATATCTTCTCTCTCTTCGCATAGACTCCCGTCATAGAACCTATATTCGGAACATGTTGTAACGACATGGTACCAAAGAATAAACGACGAGAGTTTCGTGACCACACGACAACAGCAAGCCACACTGTACCGAATATTTACTATCCTGGTGCCATGTTTTCATACGAATTGAGCAACAAACTTTGAACCGCAGCCGACAGCAAGCGGAGAGAGCAAAAAAAAATCCACAACAAATTCAACCTCGTGGGTTCACAATCAATTCGCTTTGGAGGATACCGGCACTGAAACTGAAAAGTTCATTATTTAGTTACCACAATAGAGGTAACAACGAGCAAATTATGGTATTCACATTACACCCACATCGGCGTAGCACCCCGCGGGGAAGTCGCGCAACCCATGATTGAGAGTCATGATGGCACACACTTGTCGGACGTCGCCGTCGTCGTTGTCATCGTCGCATCGGGTCACATCCCTTCGCATCCTCAATGTACAGGGGGTGGCCAAAATGTTTGGGATAGGGTAAAAGCTCCCTTAGTGGAGGTAGTACCAATAGTGGTGGTAGTGCCAATTTAGCACTATTTCGAACAAAAAGCTTGCAAATGACATTTTTAATAGATACATCATAACTAATTAATAACATTAATTCTGTTTTGTGTTCAGGGTTTGCCGAAAACCCTATTTTAAACAATTATTTTCCTTAAATTTTTTGCTCCTTTGCACCTATAGTGGTGGTAGTGTTCCTATAGTGGTGGGTCCCATGAGAATTCAATGGGATGCGCCACTATAGGAACCAATGTTAAATTTTACCTCCATAATAGGAGCCGTGTACCTATAGTTGGTGCAAGTGATTTATTGGCAAAAACTGAAATAAACAATGGTTTTTACATTTTTCCTAGCAAATTTTAGTGAAAAACTACCTATTAACGTTTTCAGACTATTTATTTTGTGGAATTATCAATTTTATTCAATTATTTTTTCTACAAGGAGCTACTAATAGCACCACTATTGGTACATTTACCCTAGGCAACTTATTTTCTCCCACAAAAAAAATCAACATGATTTAACTTTTCATAGAGTGCATCAAAAAATCTCAAATTTTGACTGTTTATCAACCTGTTATATGTGCATCATTGGTACAAATTTGGGCTCGATTTAATAGTTTTTCACGAAGTTAGAACCGTTCGAGTAAAACACTATTTTTAGACAACTTATTTTTGAGCTCATATCTCGGAAACCAGTGAACCGAATTGAATGAATTTTTTAACGTTTATCAACAATAAATTGATACTTAATACAATGTTATAAAATGTAATATTTTTTCACGGCGAATTAAGTTATACCGGGTTGAATTATTTACGCATATAGAGGAAAATAAGTCAAATTTACAATACCACACAAAAATTACTAAATGTGTTCTTCCTTTCAAGCTAAATTGGCACTAATATATCTGCATAAAGATAACTTGAGAACAGAAGTGGAAAATCTATGGACATCAACACTAAAATTTATTGACAATGACGTAAAAAAATTACATTTTTTCGAGAAAAATCCAAAAAGTGTCTATCTATGATAACTTTTTTCAACGTTCAAAAAGTATCTATGTTTTAATATTTTGTGAAGCATTTGTATATTGTAAGTGTACGTTCAAAATTTCATTCAATTCGGTTTACTGGTTTCCGAGATATGACAGCTCAAAAATGAGTTTTCTAAAAAATAGAGCCCAAATTTGTACCAATGTACATTGTAGGTTGACAAACAGTCAAAATTTTAGATTTTTTGGTGCACTCTATGAAAAGTTATAGCATGTTGAACTTTTTTGTGAGAGAAAAAAAGTTGCCTATCCCAAACATTTTGGCCATCTCCTGTACATAAGCTACAAATGAGCTTTCACGAACAATGTGCAAATTCATCAACGCCTTATTCAGCGGAACCACTTCGAGAGAGGAAGGATCACCGACCATCTGCATGTATATCGGCGTAAGTGGATCCATTCTAGAGAGGATGCGGACAAAATGCGCGTTCGGGTTTGGCTTCGGTCTGTTAGGTGGACATAGGTGGAACGAGGGGGAGGCTGCGACGTCCAGTTCTCAAAGGGTAAATTGGATGTCTTGATGGGATTCCGTAAATATATTTTTAGAAGAAACATTAAAACATTTGATAATTGCACTGGTATACCAAACAAAGTCGTAAACTTCTCTCAACGAGCTTCAAAAAGTTTGAAGTAGAGCAGTTCCGAAGTTTTACCTGAAAATCGAATGCTACATTTAAAAAAAACTGGAATTTATCACTATTTATGCGTTCTAATCAACCAATTTTCAATATTTTTGCATGAATAAAAAGCTAAAGATTACATGTTTCAATTATCTGAACAGTATTTTTGCGCCAGATTGATAAAAGTTCAGATATTGGTGAGTAAATGGTACATGCTCCTTAAATTTAGGTAACACTTTCAAAGGGTTCGAAAAGCTAGTACATGATTTCAACTTATATTAGGTTTCATTTAGTCGTTTCAGAACATAAGATTCTGGATACAGTCGGATCGGATCGCACAGAATAGAATTCAATAAGACCATGTTTAGAATGTCTGGGTACAATTACCGGTCAGTCCTGGATTTTTTTGTAAGGGATAATCCTTAAATGATGATGAATCTGTAGGAATCATCTATTAGAATATATATTGGAACGAACCATCGTGGGAGAAAACCCGAAAGAAATTCCCGGAGAAATTCCGGCAGGAAAGTTGCATTTTTATGCAAATAGACTTAAAGTGGTTCTTAGAACCATCATAAAACTAAAATAAAAGGTATACGGTTATATGACGGTTTTGACAACCTTCACAAGACAAATTGACCCTCAACATGCTACCTGGGCGGGATGATTCTTGGAAGGAATTCCTGGATTCATCTTTGAAACAATCCTAAAGGTATCCCAGCACAAATCCCTCAAGCAATACCGGGAGCAATTCTTGAAGGAATCTTGAAAAAATTCTCAGAGAGAATTCTTAAGAGATTTAAAGCATCCCGGGAGAAATTTCTGGAACAAATTTGTGTAGAATCAAGGAAAAAACCTTTGAAGAAAACCTCTTGAAAGAATCTCGGGAGGCCCCTCCACTAGAATACCTGAAAGTGACTCAAAAGAAATCCTTGTGAATATCTTTTAGAATTCCTATCTTAACTATCTCAAAGAATCCCAGAGGAAATAATTGATGGAGTCCCGGTAAAAAAAAAATCTGAAAATACAATAAACAAGCTTGGGAGAAATCAATGAAGAAATCCTTAGAGTATTCTCTGATGAAATCCTAGGAAGAATCTTTGATGAAAGATTCGACGGAAACTCAGGAAGAAATCTTTCAAGGAATCCCAGAACATATCCAGGAAGATTTCCTGACTGAATCTCGAGAGGAATACCTGAAAAAATCCGGAAGAAGTCTCAGAAGAAATCGCTAATAAATCCCTAAAGGAAACCAGTTAAAAATAAGTGATGAAATCCTGGAAAGTATCACTGAAGGAGTTCTGGGAGGAAGTTCTTAAAGGAGTCCGGACGAATTCTCGAAGGAACCCCGGGAGAAAACTCAGTAAGAATCGCTGAAGGAATCTTGGGAATAATGCATGATAGACTTCACATGGTTTATCGAGAAAAATCCCTAAGGGAAAAAATGAACGAATCCATAGGGAAAATCAATGAAGGGATTTCGGTAGGAATATCGGAATAAATATGTAAATTAATTCCTTGAAAAGATCTCTGAACAAATCGTGGGAGGAATCTCTAGATGAATCCTGAGAAGAATCTTTAAGAAAGTCCTGGGAAAAACACCTTAACGAATCCCAAGAGAAAACCCAGAATTTTGGGAGAATCCCTAATCTGGAATAATTCGTGAATGAATCCTGAACGAAAACTCAAGATGAATCACTCGAGAAATCGTTGAAGAAATCCCAGGAAGGAATCCCTGATGGAATGCCGAAAAGATTCCCTAAATGAAACCCCGGGCGGATTCGGTGAAACATTCTCGGGAGGAGTTCTCAACGGCATCCGAGAAAGTATCCAGGAGGAATCCTTAGACGAATCGCAGGAGAAATTCCTAAACGAAACCTGTTTAACTTCCTTAAGCTTTTTGTCACTTAATTCTTTGTCCAACCACTTTCATTGTTATCACATATCAAGTCGCATTATGTCAATATAAACGATTCTAGCTTATGCAAGTTTGTGTACGCACTTTAACGAGTTTATTTTCACATTTTTACGATTTCATTCGTACAATAAATGTGACTTCACCAAATACATCCATGACAGAATGTCTGAGTCTAGAAATACTTACAAAATTTTCTGGAGAGAATCTATCGAGAATTTTAAGAAAGAAAATACATTTCTGATAATAACTGTATCAAGTCAGAAATTTAAGAAGGAATCCAGAAAAGATTTCCTGCAAGCAATCTCTAGAAGATTTTTTAAAAATATTCATGCAGCAATTTTAGTAACAATCCCCACAAAAGATTGTCTATGAATCCTTAGAAGATTTTTTTACTAAATCTCTGGATAAACTTCTTAAGGACACTTTGAATGAATTTCTAAAGAAAACTACAGAAGATAAATTGAAAAAATGCTGGAAGGATTTGAAAAGGACTTTTGAAACTATTGCTAAACAATCTGAAATTCACGGAGGAATGTCTGAAACAATCCACGATGAAGCAATCCAACTGGCATAATAACAAAATCACCAAGAAAAGTCGTATAATCATCGTAGTACGCAATTATACGAAATAATTTGACACTTTGCGAGGCCGCTCACTTTACCAAGTACTTCACAAATGGAGCGGATCTGGTGTGATGGTTAGAACACTTTACTATCACGTCGAGGACCTGGGATCGAATCCCACTCCCGACAAACTCACAAAATGTAAGTTCTTCCTTCGGAAGGGAAGTAAAACGTGAGTCCCGAGATGAACTAGCCTAGGGCTAAAAATCTCGTAGGAATCCCTGGTGGAACCCTCGACGAAAACTCAGGAACTTCTTCTAAAGAAATCCCGTAAGAAGTCCCCTAGGCTCCTCAAAGGAATTCCCCAAAGAAGGAAAAATAAAAGAAAATAGTATTTCCGGGTAGTATTTCTAAAGGAATTCTGGAAGGAATTCCTAAATTTCAGGTGAAATGTCTCAAAGAACCCCAGGAG
Source organism: Aedes albopictus (assembly GCF_035046485.1). Taxonomy (NCBI): domain Eukaryota; kingdom Metazoa; phylum Arthropoda; class Insecta; order Diptera; family Culicidae; genus Aedes; species Aedes albopictus. The sequence goes on from NC_085137.1 coordinate 22,398,170, forward strand.
GAAACGAAGCATGGAATCTTGTGAATATTCCGTGATAGACCTCAGATGGATCAACGGAATTTATCAGTGAAGACATCTTAGAAAGAATAATGGAAAAAATCTCTAAACGAATTTCACGAAGGGTCCTTGAAAGAATCCCTGAATAAATCTTGGGAAATTTATTTTGATACCTGGGAGAAATCAATAAGGAAATTCCGTGAATTCGTGGAATCAAAGGAGAAACCCCATAATTTTGGGAAAATCCCTGATGCAGTCTAGGCAACAATTCGTTAAAGAGTCCTGGAAGAAATCCCAGGAGGAATCTACGAAGGAATTCCAGGTAGGAATCTTGAGGTAATGTCGAAAATAAAGCTGAACGAAATTCGGAAGGAACCAACGGAATCTGAGGAAATCTCATGAAATTTCCAAAGGAAACACGGGAATGACCAATGAAATGAACCGGAAGAAAACGTTGAAGAATACCGGAAAAAATGCTGAAAGAAGTCCCTGAAAACTTCCGAGAGAAATCAATCAATCACGAGGAATGTTTCTGCAGGAATCCTTGAAGTGATTCTGGAATCTCCATAGCAATCTGTTAATCAGTATTGGAGAGAATACCTGGAAGAATGCCATAAGATGTTCAGGATGAAATCAATGAATAAATTATTCCTCCAGGCATTCTTTTGTATGTTTTCAATTCAGTGTATTTCTCAAAAAAAAATCAGAATTCATGGAACTAAATATCAGGAATTTCCTCAGAAGAAGATTCCTCCAGGGATCCCCTGAATGATGTCGAAAGATCCTTCCAGAATGTATTGTTGTCCATCTTTTTCTAGAACAATTTCTCCAGGAATTATTCCAGGTAATCTTTAGAAATTATCCTACTTTTCTTTTAGGAACTAGTTTACGGTTTTCTTCAGAAATTCCTTCAGGAATTTCAAATCCTTCAAGGAACTCCTAATTCTGGAGTTTCATCAGCGATGTCTTAGAATTTTCTTTATGAAAAATGGCTCACAAATCAGTACTTGTAATCCTTCAGAAGTTTTAAAAGTAATCATTCGTGGATATTTCCTGGAAGTTTGTTAAGAATTCTTCTATTTAAATAGAAAGTTTTCCGGTGATTTCTCAAGATCTTACAACAGATATTTATTTAAAAAAGCCTCTTGCAGCAGAAATGCATTCATAGAATTTATCAGGAATCCATCCAGGTATCCAAGCAATCATTCCTCTTAAAAATCTGTTAGAAATCATTCAGAAATTCCTTTCAAGATTACTTCAGAAATTCAAATGATTTTCTCAAGATTTGTTTTAGGAAACCTTGATAAATTTCCTTCATAGGTTCTTCCAGAAATTTCTCCATGTATTCCTCTAGGGCAATCCAGAAATTCCTCCAAGGAATCTGTTCATCATTTTTTCAGAAATTTCTTTTGGAGTTAGGCATTGGCTGTCCTTCAGTAATTCCTTTCGAAAAATCTTGAAAAATTCTTCTATAAATTCCTCTATTGGTAACCACAGAAGTTCCTCAGAGTCTGTCTCAAGGGTCTGCTTCATAAATTCTTTTTAGTATTTCTTCATACCTTCCTTCAGAAATAGTTTAATTTCTCTTGGATGTTTTCAATAATTTGCTTAAGGAATACCTGGAAAGGGTACTGCAGTTCTTCCTGTAAATCGTTCAGAGATTCTTAAAAAAAAATAGCTCCTTCACAATTTTTTTAGTGATTTCTCTAAGAATTCCCTCAGGATTTTTTTAAATTTCTATAAAAATTCCTTTAATTTTTAACATACATATTTGCTTCGTTATCTGTAGGAGAAATTCTTCTAAAAAATCCAGCGGAGGTTTCTCTAGAAGTTATTTTAGGAATTTCTTAAAAAAAACTTCTTCAGAAATTATTTAAAGAATTTCTTCATGAACTTCATCAACCTTCGTCTGTGGGACAAAAGAGCGAACCTGGTGGTTAAAGCACGTGACTATCACGCCGAGGAGACCTGGGATCGAATCCCTGAAGGGAAGTAAAGCGTGGGTCCCAAGATGATCTAACCTGGGGCTGAAAATCTCGTTGACACAGACAAAAACCTTTATCTACAATTGGTGTCCTTTAAATATCCCTCTTAAAGTTTTCTAAAAAAAATGTCTAAAAATTCCTAATGGAATGCCTCCATGGAATTTTCTGCATTTTTTTCACAATTACTTCCAGAATTTTTCCAAATAAATTCAAAACTCAAGGAATTTCTTCAAAGACTTTTGTTTAGCAATGCCTCCGAAAAATTCAAGAATTTCTTACAGGATTCTCCTGAGGTATCTTCACGAGATTCCTTCAGAATTTCCTACATTCTATTGGAAATTCTGGCAGGGATTTGACAATTCATCTCAACAAATCATCAACAAATCGTCGTCGTCGTTTGTTACCGCTGTATTGTGTTTCGCCAATCGTGCATTTTTGCCTAATTTCGACGTTGTTAAATCGTTCGTAAAAATCTACCTTAGCTACAGTGTTACGTGTAATGTGAAACGCTATCCAACGAACTACGATTTTGTTAGCAAAGTGGTCCAATAAATCCGAAAAAAAACAGTTTGATTTCTCGTGAAAATAAACCAACCAACAACCAACGAACAACACAAGCAAGCCACACCGCCGAAGTCGATATAACGCTATTGTTTCACTTTTGATTCGATCCCACATCCCGCAACACACGTTCCACCTATCGTGCCAAAAATGATCACACATTGCGAGGTATGCAAGAATGAAATCGTTGTCGAAGATATCGTCGTCATGTGTGGGCTTTGTGGGGATCTACGACAATTTCACGCGAAGTGTGTAGGCTTGTCCTACGATGAAGGTTGCGCTTGTTTACACGACAACATTTTTTGGATGTGCGATACTTGTCGTGATGATGTTGAACGCGGTCGTTTTCAAAAGTCGCTCCCCAAGAAGAGCGATACTGAATATGCAACGAGAGATGAAGTTGACCGTCTAAAGTCGGAAATAACCCGTATCAATTCGGTTGTTACTCACATGGTTATATGCAATAATAGTCTGCCGAAGGAATCTACAGCGGAATCTCCAATTGCGCGAGCTCTCGAAAATCGGTCTCCGTTGTCTTCGACGAAACTAAATGCAGACAATGTAACAACGCTATCCCCAAGCGATGTCAACCTACAATTGTATGTAACCAACATTGCTCCGGATGTGAATGCGAATGAAGTGAAGCAGATGGTTTGCCAATCCATAGGAGCGGAAGATGTTTTGTACATAAAATGTTTGGCACCTTCATGGAGGGACGTTTCTACACTAAACTTCATATCGTTCAAAGTCACCGTCGATGCGCGATTCCGTGATGCTGCGTTCAGGACTACGAATTGGCCAAGTGGAGTACGATGCCGCGAGTTCCGGGAGATGTGCAACTCAGCGTGGCGCCCTTCATCACTCACAATTTGACCGTAGTCGAAAGCTGTAACATTTACTTTATGTGTGAAATTCGTTGAAATTGTTATTGTATGTATTGAAGCTTTTCTCTGTTATGTATTCCTTTTTTGCCTTCGTTGTAAATACTTGTTAGTTAGTTGCAGTAATCTGTGCGACCAAATCGGTCGAAGATGAAATCTAAATAAATAAATCTCGTAGCTTTTGTTGAAATTTTGGCAGAACTTTTGAAAAAAAAACCTGGAGCAATATCTGATAGCATTTTTAAAAGATATCCTAGGAGATATTTCTGACGGAATCACAGAAGTTCTTCTAAAAATAATACTAACAGTAATTTCTGCTGGACTGCCTGTAGGATTTTCTATCGAAGTGTCTAAAGTTTTTAAAGAAACTCCTAAAGGAAAACTCATGGAAATCCTTTGTTTTTGTTTGTTTTTCTTGAAAAAAAAAAATCTTGGGATTCAAGAAGAAATTCTAAAATAAAACGTAAAGGATTTTATGAAACAATTCTTCAGAAAATTCTTGAAGATATCGTCAGTATATATTCCTGAAGGGGATCTTGAAGAAATACTTAGATGAATACCTGATGGAATGCGTGGGAGATGCCTAAAATTATCCCAGAAAGAATTACTAAAGAATTTCTGGGATGATTACCCAGAGAATCTCCTTAGCAAAACTTCGGTGGAATGCCTTGCAGAATTCATTAGGAACTTTTCAGAAGACATCACTTCAAACGCCACTGATCCGAAGGATCAGCAAAGCATTTCAGCAACCTCCACTTGACTCTCGGGGAGGGAGGTACATACAGCGCATTGTTATTAGGTTCCCCCCATCCATGTGTCGTCGGCGTCGTCGTCGCCAACCGCACCATTATTAATATGCATTGTAACCCGGTTGGACCATTATCATCTCCCGAGTAACGCGTGCTCGGTCTTCGAGCTGCACCACATTTGCCAATGTTGAGTTCTGCTACTGCTTCTGGTGGGCAGCTGTGCTGTGCGCGTTCGGATGCTTGAGAACTTTCGCCATTCAAGAGGAAAAACAAGGAAAAAATAATGGACAATGTGTTCTCGCTCGACCAGCCAGCCATCTAGTGTGGAGGTGGTTGGTTGGATATGGATACGTAAAGACAGGCCATTCAGCTGGCATTGGTAGACAGAATATGGACAGGCTGACTAACGATGCGATGCGATGCTATGTTTGTTTTGGGGGGGGGGGGGAGAGATGGAAGCAGGGTAAGTCCGTTGCTGCACCACTGACTGGTCTTTCTGGTAACCGAGAAAGAGCCTTAACGACGCTACAGAGACCATTGAGCCGCGATAAATCGTGCTACTGCGGTTTAGACTGATAAGTGAGTGCATTGTGTTAATGCTTGTTTTTAAAATGAAGTTGGTTTTGTGGGTGGTTCATTGTGAAAAATGCTGTGCGAAAACCCAAAACGTATGAGAACTGCGATAAACTTAGTGAAATTAGTAATGAGTACTGCAGTGGTTGTTTACAATTATGTGATGATTTCTAGAGCAAATAGTTAAAATGTATAGTTGCTCCTTTGTAAAATTCCGGAAGAATACAAGTTGGAATGTCAAATTTTCTAAAAATCTGAAAGAATTCTTGAAATTCTTGAAAGAATCCGAGAAGAAACTCCGGAGGGAATTCCAGAGAAATTTATTTAAATGAATGCTTAGAAGAATTCCCGAGTAGGAATATTTGTATCACTTTTTGTAGGAATTTTTGCTTGAACCACAAACATAAATCATCCACGAATTTGTGGAGAAATACCTAAAAAAATACCAGAGATATTTTTTTTGGGAATTTTGCAATGGAACACACTAAAGTATCCCTGGAAAAATTCCTAAAGGATTCCCTGGAAAAGTTCGTCAAGAAATACCTGTACAAATCTCTGGACGAATTTCTGAAGAAACTGCTTGGACAACTCCCGAAATAGTTCTTAGAAGAATCATTAACCTTCACATACCCGCACCTTGACATCTCATTTTCAAAATGCTGGCATTTCGTCAATTTTCAGCCGATTTTTTTTTGAAGTCGCCCTCAATCGATCATAATTTGGTGCTAGTTTATTGTACTCAAGTTGCCATGCAATATCCGGAACCATTCCGGAGATATTCCGGATTGTACTGGGGTCAGGGGGGGTGCCAAATAGGCAAAAAGTGATTATTTCGTGGGTTATTGTATTTGAATCATAAATTTTCAGCGTAATTTTTGTTGCGAGCAATGAAACACAACTGCAATAACCAGATTTGTATAAGTTGACCGATCCGGACCACCGTGACAGGTTCCGCGGGGGCCTCATTGGGGACACTTTTGGTTTTCAACCAAAACATGTCATGTGACGTATCAAACTCCATGATTTCGAGAGAATGAGACCGAAAAGGTACACTGAAGTATGTATCAACTGATATGGCCGCTCCGGAACACCTGGGACAGGTTCCGCGGGGGCCTCATTGGGGACACTTCTGTTTTTCAACCAAAACAAGTCGTGCGACGTATCAAACTTCCAGATTTCGAGATAATGGGACAGAAAAAGTAGACTGAAGTATGTATCAACTCATATGGCCGCTCCGAAACACCTGGAACAGGTTCCGCGGGGGCCTCATTGGGGACACTACCATTTTTCCAACCAAAACAAGTCGTGCGACGTATCAAACTTCATGATTTCGGGAGAATGAGGCAGAAAAGGTAGACTGAAGTATGTATCAACTCATATGGCCGCTCCGGAACACCTGGAACAGGTTCCTTGGGGGCCTCTTCGGGGACACTTCTGTTTTTCAGCCAAAACAAGTCATGCGACGTATCAAACTTCCAGATTTCGAGAGAATGAGACAGAAAAAGTAGACTGAAGTATATATCAACTCATATGACCGCTCCAGAACACCTGGAACAGGTTCCGCGGGGGCCTCATTGGGGACACTACTGTTTTTCCAACCAAAACAAGTCGTGCGGCGTATCAAACTTCATGATTTCGGGAGAATGAGACAGAAAAGGTACACTGAAGTATGTATCAACTCATATGGCCGCTCCGGAACACCTGAAACAGGTTCCGCGGGGCCGCATTGGGGACACTACTGTTTTTCCAACCAAAACAAGTCGTGCGACGTATCAAACTTCATGATTTCGGGAGAATGAGACAGAAAAGGTAGACTGAAGTATGTATCAACTGATATGGCCGCTCCGGAACACCTGGAACAGGTTCCGTGGGGGCCTCATTGGGGACACTTCTGTTTTTCAACCAAAACAAGTCGTGCGACGCGCAGTGCTGCGCCCCGTAGACAAAAGTGAAAAAATCGACTTCAAAATTTGGTTCAATCTAGTATGCCATGCTGTTCATATATGCTTGAAGTATGAAGCTCGACCATTATAAGCTTGAAGATCGTGCTTATTATACAAAAAAAACCTAGATTACCAAACAGTGTTTCGTTGTCCATAGAAAAATAATTTTATAAAACAGATCCATCTGTGGCCTAGCTCAACATTATTAGAAGTTTAAGTTTTCAGTGAAAATCAAAATGGAAGGTCTACAACACCTCATTAGAATCTATTTTTTAATTTAGCACGGCAACATGTTTTGATATTTGTGAAAATAAAATGTAATAATGTAAGTACTATATGGCGTAGAGGAAAAACGACCCCAAAATTCAAATTGATGAAACAAAAAATCACCTCAAAAGACCTCTCTGAATTTTTCAGCATGTTTTCTTTATAGTGCCCGCTGAATACTGAATTCGACTCCGGCTGATTTTATTTGCTAATTTGTTAGTAATCGAGCTTTTTCCGAGTGATGTATTTATAGTCAAAATCGAAGATATTTTTAGTCATGTGTTCTTTTCTGATCCATTCAAACGAAAAATGTATCAGTTTACATTGTTCCCTCGTTTTCTTATGTTTATACGTTTTAAAGTATGCAACTAGGCAAGAAATGACCAAACGCACGACCTTCATCAAACAAAATGTTCGATGAAAATAAAAATTGGTAAATAAGTCATTCTTGCAATAACCGTTTTACAGTCAAACCTCCATGAGTCGATGTTCCTTGACTCGATATCGACTCACGGAGATAACTTTTTCCATACTGAAAAATATTTTTTGGGTTACTATGATGGTCCCCCAAAAAACTTCCCAAGGGATTTTTGTTCCACTACTCGATATTTCCTTGAGTCGATGGTCCCTTCAATATCGACTCATGGAGGTTTTACTGTATTATGATCTATATGTTTATACAGTTGTCTGAACTGCATTCTAGAAAAAAAATAGCAAGATTTAAATAAAATGGCGTTTAAGACACTTAAGCGATTAAGAATTATACATAGGACATTTATGCAAATTGTAGCTTTTATCAAGTTTGTAAACTTCAGCGAAGACACTATTGAGAAAAAACGTATGGTACGTTAGTTATGATTTTTGTCCTGCAGTTCCATACATTCGCAGCACTGTGCGACGTATCAAACTTCCAGATTTCGGGAGAATGAGACAGAAAAAGTAGACTGAAGTATGTATCAACTCATTTGGCCGCTCCGGAACACCTGGAACAGGTTCCGCGGGGGCCTCATTGGGGACACTACTGTTTTTTCAACCAAAACAAGTCGTGCTACGTATCAAACTTCATGATTAAGGGAGAATGAGACAGAAAAGGTAGACTGAAGTATGTATCAACTCATATTATAAGTATAAAAAGTATTTTTGGAAATAAACATCTAACCTTTCATTTTTTTTCAAACATATGCCGATTTTTCAGAAAATATACAGCTTGTGTACGTTTTGTGGATAGCTTAATCTAAATTTAAAAGGAACCTATGGGAAGTTTTCTAGAGCGCCCTTTCAAGTCGATACCGAGTCGAGTCTACTTAGTTTTATCTTTTCTGGCTTATTTATTCGAAATCATGAAGTTTGATATGTTGCACGGCAGGTTTTGATTGTAAACCAACCGCGGAACCTGTGCTAGATATGCCGAGGTGGCCATATTAGTTGACACAGACTTAAGTCTATCATTTTTGGCTCATTCATTCTAAATCATGAAGTTTGATACGTCGCACGACTTGTTTTGGTTGAAAAACAGAAGTGTCCCCAATGAGGCCCCCGCGGAACCTGTTCCAGGTGTTCCGGAGCGGCCATATCAGTTGATACATACTTCAGTCTACCTTTTCTGTCTCATTCTCTCGAAATCAGGAAGTTTGATACGTCGTACGAATTGTTTTGGCTGAAAAACATAAGTGTCCCCAATGAGACCCCCGCGGAACCTGTTCCAGGTGTTCCGGATCGGCCATATCAGTTGATACATACTTCAGTGTACCTTTTCTGTCTCATTCTCTCGAAATCATGGAGTTTGATACGTCGCATGACATGTTTTGGTTGAAAACCAAAAGTGTCTCCAATGAGGCCCCCGCGGAACCTGTCACGGTGGTCCGGATCGGTCAACTTATACAAATCTGGTTATTGCAGTTGTGTTTCATTTCTCGCAACAAAAATTACGCTGAAAATTGATGATTCAAATACAATAACCCGCGAAATAATCACTTTTTGCCATTTTGGCACCCCCCCTGACCCCAGTACAATCCGGAATATCTCCGGAATGGTTCCGGATGTTGCATGGCCACTTGAGTATAATAAACTAGCACCAAATTATGATCGATTGAGGGCGACTTCAAAAAAATCGGCTGAAAATTGACGAAATGCCAGCATTTTGAAAATGAGATGTCAAGGTGCGGGTATGTGAAGGTTAAAAATATGAAAAAATCCCTTGAAAAAATCCGACTAAATTCCTGGAGAATTTTACCAAGAAATCCCTAGAAGATTGACAGAAATGTTTGCAGAATTTCCGAAATTCTAAAAAAAATATCTAAACGAATCATTGGAACAAATTTCGGCAAAAAATCCGAAAGAATTTCAGAAATAATCGCTAGAAGAATTTCTTAAATATTCCGTGTAAGTTCTAATGTAGGAATTCCTAAAGTCATTTCTGAAGGAATCTGTGGAAGTTTTTTTTTTGCTGAAAAATCCGTAAAGGAATTTCTTAAGGAACTCGTCAAAGATATTTCAAGAGTATCCCAGGATAGATTTCTGAAAGAGCACTCCCTCTAAGAACATTTGAAAATGAACAGTTGGAAGATTTATTGAAAAATCCGTTGAATTTCTGGAGTGTGATTTGAAGAAATTTCCGGAGGAATTTGTAGAAAAAAAGTCTGAAGGAATGTTAAGAAGATTTTCTGAAAAAAAAACAAAAGTTTTCTCTTACGAATTCTCTGAAGAATTTTATAAAGGAATTCCTGAAGTTTGACGAGTTTTTAAAAGTATTGCTGGGAAAATTTCTGAAAAAAACATGGAAAAATAAAGCAAAAGAAAATCGGGTTATGTACTGTTCCTTTTAATTCCACTAAAATTTGCATCCTTTGACAAATAGGTATTTCGTGCTCAACGATACCGATCTTACATCATCAGTGTCTTGTACTCGACTCGAGTCAAGTACGAGACACTGAAGACGACCTTGAATCCTTAAGTGATTTATTGAAAAAAATCCGTTGAATTTGTGGAGGAACCTTGAAGAAATTTCTGAAGCAATTTGTGGAGAAATTTTTGATGCAATCCAAAAAAAGTTTTCTGGAATATTTTTTTTGGGAAATTTCTGGTGAATGCAAAGTCGAATTTCTAAGGTTATCCCAGAGTAAAATTATTGAATCAGTCAAGAGACGAACCAGCCAAGGGCTGAAAGTCTCTTCAATAAAGACAAATCAATCAATCAATTGAATCAGTCATCTTTCATCTTTTTGAAAATGGAAGATTTTCTGATGATTTTTTTGGAAAGTTTTCCAAAAAAATACTGAAAGAATTTCTAAACGATTCTATAAAGGATTTTCTGAAGGGATCCTTGGGTACAATATCAAACGTTTGAACAATCTCTGGAGGAATTTCAAAGGCGATTCAGAAAGAAATTTGATTCCTTAGAAATAATTTTGATTCCTTAGGAGATTTATTAAGAAAACCAAGTAAATTTCTAAAGCAACCCTTAAAGAAATTTCCGTGGATATGCGTGTAAAAAATTCTGAAGGAATTTAGGAAGATTTTTTGAAAACCGTCCCGAAGAATTAAAAAAAAAATATCTGAAGAATTTTCTGAAGGGGTCGCTAAAATAATTACCAATGAGAGGAATTGAAGGAATCACAAGACGAATTTCGAGAAGAATCTTTGGAAAAAATTTTGAAAAAAAATCTTAAGTCACACAAGATTTTCAAAAAAAAAAACCTTTTTGCGAAATTTCTAGGGGAATCCGGGAATCCTTAGTGGAATTTCTAAAGCAATCTCTGAATAAATATTCGAAATGAATTATCTTCCATCTCTTTGAGAGAATCTATGTATGAATTCCTTAAAAAAATCCAAAGGAATCCATAGAAGAATTTCTTAAGGGATTTTTTTGGAAAATTTTCCGAAAAAAATGGAACGAATTGTCTGAAGGAATAACTGAGGCTTCTATCTAATGTCTGAAGAAACTGAACAGAATAAATCCATGAAACATTTTTGAACAATCCGTTTGATTTCTGAAGGAATCTTAGAAGAAATTTCCAAAGGAATTTCAGGAAGCTTTTCCGAAAAAAAAATTCGAAAGGGTTTTTATGGAAATTTCTGAAAAAAATCTACAGGAATACTTGAAGTAATAATCATTCAGAGGAGTTTCTGAAGGAATCTCCTGACGAATTTCCACTAGAAACTGGCGAAAATTCTGAAAAAAATCGAAACAATCCATACACGTTTTTCTAAAGAAAAAAATGGTTTTGTGAAATTTCTGTGGGAATTCTTAGTGAAATGTCTAAAGCAATCCCTGATTAAAATCTCAGATTGAACAATTTTTCATCTATTCGAAAGCATCTTCGTATGAATTTCCGTGCGAAATTTTTGAAAGGAATACCTGATAGAGTGAAAAAAAATTACAGGAAGATTTTTTGAAGGAATCATTGAAGGATTTTCTAAAGAAATGACTGGGTTTATCGTCTTATGCTCAAGTAGTCCCGAGCGGAAATTCTTGAGCAATCTTTGAAGAAAATTTTTAAATAAATCCTTGGGAGATTTTTTGAAAAAAAAAACGTTACATTTATGAAAGTTCTTGTAGAAAACTTTAAAAGGTTTTGTGCAGAAAATTCTGAAGAAAATGAAGAATGATATCCTGAATATAGCCAAAAGAGTTTTGAATAGATTTCTGAAGAATTTTATAAAGGAGTTTCTGAAACAATAACAGAGCTACTAATTTCGGCACTGCAGTCTTGGGAAATTGAAACGATAGTTTTAGTTTTTTTCCTACGTTTCGACTCGTGTTAGAATCTTTTTCAGGGGATAATTCTGATTAATCCCCTTGTTGGGGCGTGATCGTAGTTCTAACATTATATCATATAAACACTCATTGTAGCACACTTTACACACTCATACCCTAGATATAAGATTCTCTCTTCTCTCACTATCATTCGGCTAGTGAGCATAATGTTCGGCAATCACACTATACCCCTTTGTACAGTAATAGAATAGCCTCAGATCAGTTGAAATATATCGCTCGTACAGAACGCATCATCCGCGCCTTATTGTTACCAATAACGGGAGAGTGCCCACATACCCTAATTGTCGTTCATACACACCGCGTGTTTTCGCCTATCACGTGTTCGAGTTTCAACGGTCTTTTCGGATCTTTGGGGAATCCGTGTTCCTACACCCCTGAAGAATTATTCCCTGAAAAAGACTCTAATACGAGTCGAAACGTTGGGAAAAATCTAAATCTATCGTTTCTATCCCCCAAGACTGCAGTGCCGAAATTAGTGGCTCTATAGATCGTAACAGTCGAACTGTCTTTATCCGTGGAGCAATAACATCTCAGAGGAATTTCTGGAGGAATCCCCGGACGAATTTCTTAAAGAATCTCTGGAGAAATTTCTGAAAAAAAGAAATCTGAAGCAATCTATACAAGATTTTCTAAAAAAAAAGTATTTTTTGTTAAATTTCTTAATGAATCCTTAGTGGGATTTCAAAATCAATCTCTGAAAAATAAAATCGGAATAAACCATCTTCATTTTGTTAGAAAGAATTTATGTTGAAATTCATAAAAAAAGCCTGGAAAAATTTCTTATTGATTTTTTGAAGTTTTTTGCTAAAAAATAACCTGGAAGAGTTTCTGAGGGAATTTTTGAAGGATTTTCTAAAGGATTACCTGAGTCCAATACCAAATATTTAAGTAATCAATCCATTCAGAAACTGTTAGAATGAAACCTTGGGAGATTATTTGAAAAAAAAAACAATCCGTTGAATGTGGAGGAAACCTTGGCCAAATTTCCGAATAAATTCGTGCAGGAAGGAATGAAGGAATTTCTTAAAGAATCTCTGGACAAATTTTTAAAAAATAATTTTTAATGATATCCATTCAAGGTTTTAGACAAATATTGTGATATTTCGGGATGAATCCTTTGTGGAATTTCTAAAGCAATCCCCGAATAAAATTTCGTAATGATTCATCTTCTTCCTTTTCGGAATCATATATGTAAGAATTCCTGAGGAAAATTTCCAAAGGAATCCCTGGTAGAATTTCTGATGGATTTTTTGGTAAATTGTTCAAAAAACTGAAAGAATTTCTGAAGGAATCTTTGAGGGATTTTCGAAGGGAACCACTTAGTTTATTGTTTAAGCAGTCCCTGGCGAAATCAATCCCTAGTTAAAATTCAAGAACCAATCCTTGGGAGATTCATTGGAAACATACGCTAAATTTCCGAAAAACCCTTGGAGAAATTTTCAAAGGAATTCGTGCAGTAAATTTTGAAGAAATTTAAAAAAAACGTGAAAAGCAAGAGTTTTTAAGGAATTTCTGAAAAAAAATTCAAAAGAATCCCTGAAGTAATAACCATTTAGAGGAATTTCTGGAGGAATTTATAAACGAATTTGCAATAGAATCTCTGGAGAAATTTCTAAAACAAATTTCTGAAGCAATCCATACAAAATATTCTAAAAAAACTTATGATGAGGTTGTTGGGATAAAATTAGTGAATTTTCTAAAGCAATCCTTGTATAAAATTTCGAGATGAATTATCTTCCATCTTTAAGAGATAATCTTTGTATTAATTCCTAGAATAGGGTTTCCAATGGAATCCCTATTAGAATTCCTGATGAATTAAAAAAAATTGGGAAAATTACTTAACGAATCGTTGCAGCATTTTCTCCAGGAATCACTGAGTCTGTCTACTATTTAAGCAGTCCCTGGCGGAATTTCAAATCCCTGAAGTAACTCTATTCAGAGGAGTTTCTGAAGGAATGCCCTGACGGATTATTAAAAGAATCTCTGCACATTTAAAAAAAAACATGGTAGAATTTCTGGCGACATCCATGCAAGATTTTCTAAAAAAAAACTTTCTGTGAAATTTCTGGGGGAACGCTGAGTGGAATTTCTAAAGCAATCCATGAATAAAATTTAGGAATGAATCTTGTTCCATCTTTTTGATAGAATCTATGCTAGATTTTCTGATTAAAATATTCAAGGATATCCCTGGAAGAATTTCTGATGATTTTTTTTTTTGAACATTTTCCAAAAAAAAAATTGCAAGAATTTCGGAAAAAATCATTGTGAGATTTCTAAAGTAATCAGTGGGCCTAATGCCTAATGTTTAAGCAGTCTCTGGCGGATTTTTTTGGTAGATTTATTGAAAAATCCGTTAAATTTCTGCACTCTTTTAGAAATTTCAAATGGATCCCTGCAGAAATTTCTTAAGAAAATTTAAGAAGATTTTCTGAAAATTTCCCAGAAGAGTTTAAAAAAATGTCTGAAGTAATAATCATTCAGAGGAATTTTTAAAGGAATCCTCAGACGAATTTTCAAAAGAATCTCTGGAGAACTTTTGAAAAAAATATTTCTGAAGCAATCCATAAAAGATTTTTTAAAAAACCTTTTTTTTTTATTTCTAGGGAAATCTATGTATGAATTCCTAAGATAACTTTTAAAAAAATTCTGATGGAAAAAAACTTGGAGAAATTCTTAAGGATTTTTAGCAGGATTTTCTAAAGAAAGCACTGTGACTAATGTCTGATGTTTAAGTACTGCCTGGTGGAATTTCTAAACCAATCACCAAAGAAACTCAATATTTTTCTAACGTCTCCTCAAAAGTGCCAAAAAAACAATCTTATCTGATTTTGCTTTGAACATTTGAAGAAATTTACTACCAAAACAAACAAATATAAAACACATCTTCGCATTCTTAGTAAACAATATTTCACTGTACAACATTATGTTACAGTCCATTTTCCCCTTCTCCATACTTACCTTACCTTACCGGTCAGGCTAAGGCCGGGGTGGCCTCTGCTGTACATAGTAGCCGCCTCCATTCCACTCGGTCCATGGCAGTTTGCCTCCAGTTCCGCACTCTGCGTAGGGTCCGCAGATCGTCCTCCACTTGGTCGACCCACCTAGCTCGCTGCGCACCACGTCTTCTTGTACCGGTCGGATGATACTCGAGAACCATTTTAGTCGGTTTGCTATCCGACATCCTGATGACGTGACCCGCCCACCGTAGCCTCCCGATTTTCGCGGTATGGACGATGGTTGGTTCTCTCAGCAGCTGATGCAGCTCGTGGTTCATTCGCCTTCTCCAAGTCCCGTCTTCCATCTGCACTCCGCCGTAGATGGTACGCAACACCTTCCGTTCGAAAACTCCAAGGGCGCGTTGGTCCTCTGCACGTAGGGTCCATGTTTCGTGCCCATAGAGGACGACCGGTCTAATCAACGTTTTGTAGATGGTTAACTTCGTGTTACGGCGAACTTTATTCGATCGTAGAGTTCTGCGGAGTCCAAAGTAGGCACGATTTCCTGCCACAATGCGCCTCTGAATTTCTCTGCTGGTGTCGTTGTCGTCGGTCACCAGTGAGCCCAAGTACACGAATTCTTCAACCGCCTCGATTTCATCACCGTCGATATGAATTCGGGGTGGCGGGCGCGGTGATTCCTCCCTGGAGCCCTTTGCCATCATGTACTTTGTCTTCGACACATTAATGACTAATCCGATTCGCCTGGCTTCACTCTTTAGTCGGATGTACGTTTCCGCCATCGTCTCAAATTTACGAGCAATAATATCAATATCATCGGCGAAACCAAGCAGCTGAACGGATTTCGTGAAAATCGTCCCACTCGTGTTTATCCCCGCTCTTCTAATTACACCCTCCAAAGCAATGTTGAACAGCAAGCACGAAAGACCATCACCTTGCCGTAACCCTCTGCGAGATTCGAAGGGACTCGAGAGTGTCCGTGATACTCGAACTACGCACATCACTCGATCCATCGTCGCCTTGATCAACCGTATCAGTTTATCCGGGAATCCGTATTCGTGCATAATCTGCCATAGCTGTTCTCGATCGATTGTATCATACGCCGATTTGAAATCGATGAACAAGTGATGTGTGGGCACGTTGTATTCGCGGCATTTCTGCAACACCTGGCGGATGGCGAACATCTGGTCCGTTGTAGCGCGTTCACCCATAAATCCAGCCTGATATTGCCCCACGAACTCTCTTGCAATCGGTGATAGACGGTGGCATAAAATTTGAGAGAGTATCTTATAGGCAGCGCTCAGTAGTGTGATCGCGCGGTAGTTCCCGCAATCCAACTTGTCGCCCTTTTTGTAGATGGGACACACGATACCTTCCATCCATTCCTCCGGTAATACTTCCTCCTCCCAAATCTTGGTAATGACCCAGTGTAGTGCTCTCACCAGTGCTTCTCCACCGTATTTTAGAAGCTCGCTTGGTAGTTGATCTGCTCCAGCGGCTTTGTTGTTTTTCAACCGGCCAACCTCCTCCTCAATCTCTTGAAGGTCAGGGGCCGGAAGTCTTTCGTCCTGTGCACATACTCCTAGATCTGTTACCACGCCACCTTCGGTACTTGCAACGTCGCCATTGAGGTGCTCATCGTAATGCTGAGTTCTGCCTGTTCCGCGCCTGTTTGTAACGTGCCTCATTCGCTCTCGTACGGTGTTGCAGCATTCTCGCCCATGCTGCATTCTTCTCGTTTTTCAACTGTTCACATTCGCCGTCGTACCAGTCGTTTCTGTGATTCGGAGTCGCGAAGCCTAGTGCTGTAGCCGAGGTACTACCTATGGCAGATCGGATGTCCCTCCAACCATCTTCAAGTGTAGCTGCGCCAAGCTGCTCTTCCGTTGGTAGGGCCACTGCTAACTGCTGCGCGTAGTCTTGAGCTACTTCTACGTTACGAAGTTGCTCGATGTTGAGCCGCGGCGTTCGACTTCGACGCGTGGTGATAACTGTCGAAAGTTTTGAGCGCATGCATACAGCTACTAAGTAGTGATCCGAATCTATATTCGCACTGCGGTATGTGCGGACGTTGGTTATATCTGAGAAGAATTTACCGTCGATTAGAACGTGGTCGATTTGGTTTTCTGTTTGGTGGTCGGGTGATCTCCAGGTGGCTTTGTGGATATCTTTGCGGGGGAAGAAGGTGCTTCGGACTACCATACCACGGGAGGCTGCAAAGTTTACGCATCGCTGGCCGTTATCATTCGATACGGCGTGCAGGCTGTTTCGCCCGATTACCGGTCTGTACATTTCCTCCCTTCCTACCTGCGCGTTCATGTCGCCGACAACGATTTTCACGTCACGCGGCGAGCAACCATCGTATGTTTGCTCTAACTGCGCGTAGAACGCTTCTTTCTCGTCATCAGGTCTCCCTTCGTGTGGGCAGTGGACGTTGATGATGCTGTAGTTGAAGAAACGGCCCTTAACTCTCAACATGCACATCCTTGCGTTGATCGGCTGCCACCCGATCACACGTTGTCGCATCTTGCCCAACACTATAAAACCTGTTCCCAGTTCATTGGTGGTGCCACAGCTTTGGTAGAAGGTAGCCGCTCGATGCCCGCTTTTCCACACTTTCTGTCCAGTCCAACAAAGTTCCTGCAACGCCACGATGTCGAAGTTGCGGGGATGTAGTTCGTCGTAGATTATCCTGTCACATCCTGCGAAACCTAGTGACTTGCAATTCCATGTTCCAAGTTTCCAATCGTAGTCCTTATTTCGTCGCGTGGGTCTTTGCCGATTGTATCGAGTCGTATTTTCTCCTATGTTATTCGCAATGGGGATTTTTACGGGTGGCTTATTGGGCCTACGCCAACACTCCTGTCTCGCCGGAGGGCCATCGTGCCAGTTCTGTTTAACGTCCCAACCAACACTGGGACGACCACGCTGATGGGGCTACCACCTTGGATCTAGCTGGGCGTGGTGCAGCGTTTCTTACTCAGCCGCTGGATGCCAGAACAGACGCTGTTTGAGCCGCACCTCCTTGGTGAACAAACGCTCGAATCGTACCTCCTCAATCTAGCTGAAGTCAGAAGGACAACAGTGCCCAGGCTGCACTACCAGCTAAGCACACAACTCTTAGCTGGCGGTCTTTGTCATCGCTTGACCCGTGGAAGCATGAGGTAGGAACTTGTGAGGACCAGAGCTATATTGGACGCTCTCCTTATCGACTCACCGTTTTGCAGCCCCCCTTCTCCAACACGGGTAGAAATCAGACATTGAAACAAAATAACAAAATATAAACATACGAATCGAATCAATGCCGAAGGCAAAAGAGCACGTTCAATCTTGTTACCAGGGATCCCCTTGCAACAACCCACCTTATCCAAATCAAAGATGAAGAAAGCATTATCGTAATCGCATAGAACAGTTGTAGGATGTGGGGATCCTGAGCAAAGAAAATCCCTCGGGGGAAATGTCCCCATGGCTACGCGCGCCGGTCAACGGAGGAAACAAACAAATCTCTCATACAATATTAACGCCACTAATGCCGAATTGTTTCCCTCCCCGGAGTGCAACAGTCTGTCGTCCTGAGGAACAAAAAGATTGGAATATGATTTTTGCCGAATTCTCGGCGGCTATACTTGCGAAGGCGGCTAAGGAAAATTAATATTTGCCCTGGTGGGGATTGTGCCAAATTGCCCCTGAATAATGGGGGCTTGAGAGCAAATATTTGCAGATTTATCATCGAAAAATTTAATTTTTCTTAAGCAATTGGAGAAATTCCTGAGCTTGAACAGAATTCTTTACCCCAAACCCGTTACCGTCATGCCTCACATCTGAACCGAGGTTATTTATGTCTTTTAACTTTTCATCCCCGTTTGACTTTCCCGGCAGTTCATTTGGCACACCCCAGCGGCATTGGTTTCAACTTTCGCGCCATACACCATGTATCCCGTTGCTGATGGCGCTCTGAATGGTTGGCTGAGTCAACCACCTTATCCGGCTCACGTTCGTTTCAGGATTTAACTTTACGGAAAAGTTTTTCTGCTTGGCTTGTTTCCAAACTATGGTGCTGCTCCTGCTGCTGCTAGAGATCTCGCTTTGTTGCTTTCGGGAGGAGAGGAAAAAAACTGAAGGCGACGAACAAATAAAAAGGGCAACATAATTAATTATCTGTTCACTTGTTTGAGTGTGATGTCCTATGTTGGAAATGTGAGACTTTTAAAGTTTTAGAGTAAGAGAGGCAACAGGAAAGTTTTGGGATACAATCTATAGAAAAGCTGATAGGTGATGAAAGAAACAAATCAAATGAAAAAAGAAAGCTGCTGGACATAAGTGCAGAAGCATTGAATGACAGAAAGACTGAAAACAGAATATTGGAAATCTGAATACCTAACTAAAAGAGAAAAGCTTGATTCTACACATCATGGGTTGAGGATTATCGCCATTGTCTACTTGTTAGAGTTGTTCAAGACAAGCACCACATTGTGTACCTGGCTACGTCCTTACAATAGCTATGAAGTATAGGGATGTTAGTTTAACGTTTACTTCAGAAAATACAGGACACCTAAATCACAGACGAACAGGCATACCACTTCGAACATTTTTCAATTTCAATCATAGTTACGAATGCAAAAAGGACTGAGTTTGGCCAACCATTATTTAGGTAGCGGTAGTGGGCAAAGGTCAAACTCAGACAAACACGATGCGAGAGCCACGGCTGGACAGTTGGCCTACCATCAAATTTTAAAATAGACCGGTCAATCGGTGTACGATGGGAATTATCAGAGTATTACGTCTGTTTTCCTGTTCCTCAACTATCTCCATAAACGTAACAGGAAACACAGTCTGGAACACAGTGGATATTCGGTGGACAGAACTGTTTTTCCACAAAATTTTCCACCGTTGAGCAAATTCGTAAAGAAAAGCCGGTAAAACTAAGCCCAAACTCGTGAAAAATTTTCGAAAAATATTTTTGAGAAGGTTATATCATAAGCTTTAATTGCTGAAATTTTTGGAATGCACTTTTCTTTCGTTTTTGAGTTATGGCCAATTTTGTTGAAGAATGTCCAAATGTACCATATAAGCCTATTTTGAAAAATCATAACTCAACTGCGAAGCATCGTAGAAACACAGTTTTTTTTTTAATAAAAATGAAAGCAAATTTTCTCAGAAATAAAAAAAAAAGTTAAAGTGGAAAAAGTTTTTCACAAATTTTTTCCTCTTCTAATGATCACTTCTAAGTTGTTTAACTTTTTAGAAAATAACCTTTTATAATGTTCTCAACATCAAACTTTAAAAAATTTGGAAGACTTTATTGAAGTTATGGAACAAGCAAAAACGAGCCTTCCGTTCTTGGATGATTTTCAAATAACTCAACGTACCTACATATGTACAGATGGGTAATTTATTGATTGAATTATTTGAAAATTTTAATTGATTACACGGATTGGTACTACGAAAATTTGCACTTTGAGTGGACCTTCTGGGATGATCTGGAACATAAAAATCTATAAAATTTCCAGAAATCTCCTGGAAGTTCCAAAAGTAAAACATGATCTGAGATATATCACACTCAAATATCGAAAACTTTCTGTAGGATACAAAACGTTTCAAAAAGAGGAAGGAGAAGAACCTTCTGGAATGTTGTGTAACACATTCTTTCGAGAATTTTCTGGATAATGTTCTGGAACATCAAATTACATAAAATTTCAAGAACTTCCTGGAGATTACTGAATGTTTTAAAAAGAATAATAATAATCTACGAGTATGTTTTAGATCATCAAAGTTCTTAAGATTCTAAGAGCAATCGAGAAGTTACTGGACGTCCTGAACTAAGAACCTTTGGCAAATTGTTTAAATTTATGAAAAGTTTCTGGAAGCTTGTGACGTTCCAGCAAAAAAGAAAAGATCCTCTGGAATATTGTGGAACATCAAACTGCCTTAAATACCGCTGGAACTTCCTAGAAGCTGCTGAAACGTTGAAGGCAGCAAAAAGAATAAAAAAACGAATCTTCTGGAATTTCCTGGTGCATATTTTTTAATACCGAGAATGTTTTAGAGTGTGTAAGCGTTAATGAAAATACATAATATGAACCTTCTGAAAAGTTCTGGAACATCAAAACTCATTAAATTTCGAGAACTTTCTGATGATAGCAAGATGGATCAACTAGGTCCGAGCTCTCCACCAAGAAGTGGAAAAGTAAAAAAAAACTTTCTGATGATAAGTAAGTGTCCAAGAGAAAGGCATTTTGAAGAGCGATTCTGGAATGTTCTTGAGAACTTTACAGAAATAGCTGAACATTATAGAAATCTCTGAATCTCTCTTTGCTACTATATAAAGGCGTAAAACCAGGAGATTCTGCAGTATTTTATGGACCTACAGAAATGTAACTGGACTTTTAAAAACAATCTTTTCCTAGCTAACGCGGCTAGTCACGTCGGGTCAGCTCGTATGATAATATAATAAGATGCTTAGAACAAGATTTTGAATCAGCTTGTGCCATTCTGGGATATTGAGTGTCAGAAACAAGCCATTTTTGGAAGAAAACCATGAATAACTTTTCAAATTGAAACCCGTTACGTGGGTAGATCATATTATAATTACCTTATAGTTACGGCGTAAGATCTACCATTACAAATTTTGATCTTGTAATTTTCCAGCTTGTTCGATTGAAATGCAGGAAACCTCCTAGGTCAAAATTTGGTTTATTTTTTTATTTTGTTTTTACCTGATAATACACCATTTGTTTCAGTTGGATTGAGGTAATTTTCAGCTATACCTTAACATTTTTTTTTCTCAAAAATATATAACTGTTGAGAGCGTATCACCATTTAGTACTATTTTCTATTTCAGATGTACAAGCAAGAAACCAAGAAACCCAGCAATCAACACAGCTAAATATTCTTCCTTTTTTTTTTTGAAGGGATAGGATGTCCATTCAGTGGCGTTGTCCACGTCGTTTTACGCGTTTTTTTTTGTTAATTTATTTTTTTTTCAGCTAAATTAAGATGTTTTTTTTTCGGATCGCCACTTTTTTTTAGTTTTTCGCGCGTTCGCAAAATTCCGATGACCCTGGAGGGATTGCTTTTGTTTGCGCCTCTCACTGAGCAGAAACATAATTTATACAATCTATATAAATAAAATCTTGTTCGATATCATTTTTTGTTTGACTCGTTTTACGTGATTTTTTTCTGGTTTTTATTTTCTTTTTAGATGAATTGAGTTGTTTTTTTGTTGTGTTACGCGGTTTCTTCTTTATTTTGTTTTGATCATATTATTGTATTTTTTCTCAGATCACAGTCTTTTTTTGCGTGATTTTAAAATGTATTGCAAACTTCCGATGACCCTGGAGGGATTGGTTCTGCTTGTGCCTCTCATTGTGCAGAAACATAATTATTTATCAAAAAGGCTGATACAAATTTTAATTTGCCTTTTGTCCCCTCCCCCTTTAAAAATTTTTGGCTGGATTTTGCATTTTGAGGGGACAGATTTAAAATATTTATCAAAATATTGGGTCTTGCTAAAATTCTTTAACAAATCCGATGAACTTTTAATATGTTTCAGATTAAATGCTTTAATATTTTTATGAGCTCCTCCCCCAAACCCTCTTGACCAGCCAAAGAATGGTGGGAAAAAAAGTAAAATAAATATTTGTAACGGCCTAAATAGAAAAAAAAAATCTCTTTTGATTGCCAGCTTTCAGAAGATTAAATTTTAACCAAGTAAAAAATAAATGCCATGGGTCCATCGCCAGCTTTTCAGGTGAATCTTAGACCTTATACATACAGCCACTCCGTAGTGCATGTAAGAGTGTCGCTGCTAAAGTAATACAACATGTCTTATAGAAATTATTTCGACTTCAGTATGACTAGTTACAAAGTTTTGGTTTGAAACAATAAAATCGATTTTTAGACTGCTATACGACTGAAAAAGAGCAGAAGCTGGAGCCTGCGCAACATCTTTGTGATGTCATATTCATGTTCTATATGAATCTGAGCATACTTAATTATGTATCTTAGTATGTTTTCCATTATATATTTTCAACAAATTCTAGAAAACAGTGCCTTGGCAATCAAGATGTTTTATTATTGTAAATAATTAAGTATCAAAATGTCAATAATAAAAATTGACAACTGCGAAAATCGACATGCATCAATAATTCTACCAAGCCACTTTAACGCCTAATTGCCATACTGTGATCATAAATTTTATTGCCAATATTTTTTTTCGGCGAAACAGACTTATTGTACCTCGATAAAATTTTGCTTATGCTTATGCAATGTATTTTTGACGAATTTTGCATCAAAATAAATAAATAGTATTCATCTTATTCTATTCTTCTATTCTGCTATTCTGCTATTATCAACGCATCCCCTGGCTTTCGCCCATCTGCGTTGTCTTTTCACTAGGCAATACGTCTACCAATTGATGTTTATGGGCTTGCCGGACCAAGTCATGTAGCTAAGCCAAACACCCCACCTACAACTGTTGGGTAGGCACCATTGCCCCGCCCACTGGTCTTTTACAGCTAGTTGTAGGTGTATGTGTGCGTGTAAGTATTGGTGTATGTGTGTTAGTGTTGGTGTATTGTAGGCACCAACTCGTTCTAATCCACTCTGATTGCTAACACCCTATTGAACCATTACCCTTGAATTTGGCAATCTATGAAATAGAATGAGTTAAACGCCTGTAAAAAACAGTCAGTTAATTCAAACAAGGAATATTAGTATTAAAGCGAAGATACAACGAAACAACGCCCCGAACCTCGAGAGCACAAACCCCAAGAACCAAATGACAGGCAGCGCTGATAAGTCGATCGACTGGCCACCACCAGTGAATAACCAATCGAGCAAACCCCCCAGCACAAACTGCCACCAGCTCTCCCGACCTGCGCCCAACAAATCCGAGGCACAGCCCAGCCTTAGCTTCACCTTAAAACCAAAATCTAGATTACAGGGCACAGCAAGCTTCCCAAGTACCCACGCAGCTCGGACCGCAAATCACGTACAACACGGCACAAATAAGACAAACGCTACCCCGCCCGTACAACCGAAACCGACCTAGAGTAGAGAAGGGTCTCTTTCCACTCCAACTCGGACTGACCTGCACCCACAGGGCAGCACACCTCACCCACAGCGCACTCATTCATGCATCACTGTCCGAGTCGCACGGTCACCTGGGTTGAGTCTATCTGCAAGACCTCGCCCAACCCGTAACACAGAGTTAAAATCCCTCTCTTGCATTACAAAGTACTCCCTCTTCCCAAAAGTCTGTGCGTGGTATAAATGAGATCTTAAGGCTGAAGAAATCGTCACCAATACAACCGCCAACACTGAGCACTCAATGATGTCGGCCTTATCAACGACGACCCCCTCAGTCCCAAACCCAATTATCCCACACTACCCAAGTAACCACCCTGCTGAAGCCGTATGCACCGCACGCACAAAGCACACACACACACCGACACGCACCACCCCACACAAACCACCAACAAAAGCGGAAAGAGGTGCCTCTCTCTCTCTCTTCTTGGCGTAACGTCCTCATTGGGACAAAGCCTGCTTCTCAGCTTAGTGTTCTATGAGCACTTCCACAGTTATTAACTGAGAGCTTCCTCTGCCAATGACCATTTTGCATGCGTATATCGTGTGGCAGGCACGAAGATACTCTATGCCCAAGGAAGTCAAGGAAATTTCCTTTACGAAAAGATCCTGGACCGACCGGGAATCGAACCCGTCACCCTCAGCATGGTCATGCTGAATACCCGTGCGTTTACCGCCTCGGCTATATGGGCCCTTGAAAGAGGTGCCACCACTGCTGAATCACAACTTTTTCAGTATAATTCAGCAATCGTAGATCCATTCCCCGACCCTACTCAGCCCTAACGGTCCATAGCAATGCCTGTCAATATATGCGCCTCACACATGCAACCCTAACAGTATGATCGCTTGGGTATCCCTGGGTTTTTGGCATGATGGTCAGGGATCACAGCCATCAAAACATTCCACACTTTATCAGGGCTTACGACCTGTAGACATGATGATTTCTCAATAGTTTCAAGCTCTTTCGGACCTTCCGCTCTGGGAGACCATCATGGCTAGCGGTGTTAAATAAATAGTATTCATCTTATTTTAACACAAAAACTCAAACTTGCTTTATTTTTCTCAAGAATTTGTCAAGTTTATACATACATGTCACAAATTATTGAAACATAATAGATTATTTGATAATTTAGAAATAAAATTAAATGGCACTCTGTGACATGGCATGATTCATGTTTTGAGATATGATTCATAAATGGCTTGATATTATTTTTGTAAATAATTTTGTTGTGGTTGTTGTTGGATCTCATGTTTGGTTTGGTATTTGAACGGTTTGACATCTGTCACGATTTGGAATGACAACAAATATCAAGTACAATCAAATAATTATCACAGTTTATACATTGAGGCGGCTCAAAGAGCATTATGCTCGGTAAAATCGGGCCTTATAGATAATCATATATTTTCTGGTAACATATATTCCTGTCATATTTTTATATAGGTATTCATAACTAAGATTCTGTTAGGAGTATACTTTTTTACGTAGGTAATAAAAATCGATTCTACATTTCTATGATCGGTAGTGTAGCATGTCCCTGTTCAAAAAATGAATTAGATTTATGTTACACATGTTTTCTATCATACTGCAGAAAACCAAAATTCGACTAATTATAAACATACGAGACAAACTATGTTTTGTCTAAACATGATTGAAAACAAGTCTTAAACTAGAAACTGCAAATGTTACTCTAATATGACATAGAGAACATACTGAGCAAGTATGATAACAAACAAAGTGTACTTAAATAGAACATGCCCAACATAATCTAAAACAACATGCAATGTTTGTTTGAGAAAACAAAATATATTCTTTAATGAGGCTTCTAACTAGAATATCACTGTGTATAAGTTTTAGGTATCATGAAAACGACATATCCATGACATAATATGTTTCGAGAAACTTCATAACAACTGCTGTAGGACAAAATAATTATTTTGCTTTTTCGGATTATGTTTTCGGTGTTACTTGGTGAGTCGAAGGCCTCTTAAGCAAATGCTACATCAAAATTTCCTCATATCTCAAGTTACGGTAAAGATGGACGTGGTCGGGAATGATGACATTAGTGCTTTTGGTATTCTCGCTTAAGATTGGAGCAAAGTTAATTGCCCGACCTTGTTCCGGAAAGCAATCCGAGCTAGATTATCAAAAGGTACATGAATGTTGTTAGTATCCAATCTACGAAGTATGATGCCGTTACTATGCAAACGCTAACGCTAAAACCAAGATTAACTTTTTAAATTAAGGAAATTGATCTTTGCTGGCTCCGAAAAATATGCACTAAAACTGCTCTGAAGTCTGAACAAAGTTTTTGCGAAAAATCAAAGTATAAAAATATATTTAAAAAAAATGTTTTTCGAGGATCATTCTTATTTGTTCCTTTAAAAAATAATAATATTATCTCTGAAACCATAATAGTTGTTCAGCATTAAGTGCTTCGCAACTTTGTAGAACAGTTCATTGCTCTATATAATAACAATGACAAGTTGACATTGTGGTCTTGAAAACCATTTTGACCACCCTAATTTCACATTACATATGAGAAAAAAAATATGAAGAAACTTTCACGAAAACAGTAAATAGTTTTTTTTTCAGTCAAATACGGCTCACTGACCATTGTGCATTACGGTCATTCCAATTCAGACGCACAAACTCAGGTCACTATTGTCTGGCTAATCACGTCACGCCGGAAGATCAAATTGAGCGAGGAAAATTATTGTTAATCCAAGCCCCATGAAGTAAGTCTGCAAAGGCGAAACAAATCTTAGTCACGTTCTAGCAATGAATCGGATTCAAATGGGAACAGCGTACTTCTACTTTCATGTGCTCGTTTGTTCATAAATTAATCACCGAGGAGACATTCAGACTCGGTACTACACTGAGAGGAAATTTCATTTTGATTTCACTGGAAAAAGTCAAGTAACCCTTCGAAAATGAATTTTTCAGTGAGTTAACATGAGTTAAGTGAAACCCGCTTGAAAGTATAGTGAATCTCCAAAGAAAAGTTATTGGAAATTTCGCACTGTATCGTATTTTAAATTGTATATGGTTTTCAAGTGGATTTTACTGCAGTCGAAAGTATGCAAAATAGAAGCATGTAGTTGTCACCCATCACTAACGAACCATGCATGAGTGTGATCATGGCAATATGTTCTGTGAATTCAGATGTTCCTCTTTATCGAAGGAACCATTTGGTGGTCTCCGATGGCATGGAGACGAACCAAATTTTTGAATTTACCTTAATATAAAATAATAATAATAGCTAAAACTAGTAAAGTTATACTAAAAAATATTTTAAATTCATATGATTTGGCAGTGAAAAATTTCACTTAAATTTTAAAGGATTTTTTCAGTAGAATATTTTCACTTACTAATCATTTAAGTTTCAAATGTTAAGTTAGATGGAAAAAATCTACTTAAGATTTCCAGTAGAATTTAAGTGAATTTTTCGCTCAGTGTAGCAGTCTCGCACATCTTCTAACAAATGTGTACCCAATATTAGCCCAAAATGACCTAAACATGGAATGAGTTATTCGGAAGCTTATAGGGACGTTAAGTTCTCTGGAGCGACTCCGATGTGGTGGAATTCACTTCACGATTTGAATCATCATGATTGAGAGCGTTTACGGCCGGCAAAAGGCAAAATGCGTTAGTTATCCTAGAGTTGTTGTTGAGAGCGAGATCGGATGCCCGGATAAAGTCCTCCAGGAGCAAGGGAATAATTTAGGGTTTTGCTACCGTTTTAATGTTTGTTTGCCATTCCGGAAAACGGATGGACTTTTGGGTGGTGGTTTGTCGCTCGGCGGTGAGAAGTTCCGGGAACAACTGTGAACCATGTCAACGACGACGGTGCTCTCGGGGTAGGACGGAACCAAACATAAACAACTCTACTCTTTCTGGTTGGTGGAAGTGGTGCTTCCATAGGTGCAGCAAGGAATTGAATGGGAGTTCCGTGATTGTTAAAAGGAATTTCCACCGAAACCTGTAGAAGTATAGAAAGTAATAATGTTTTTGGTTCCTATGGTGTTTTAGCTCGCTCGATCGTGGCTTTGACGTTGCTTCACTTTGCATTTCATCCTAGTGTCATCTGTGATCCACTGTTTTCTTTGGGAGCATAGCTCACCTACATTATTCTCACCTTGATTGGGGTCCTTTGAGCTTCTAAGCTAACGCATATCGGAATGTCCATGACAAGGTTTATTAGTTTCTTAACTATATAGGTACCATTTCTTTGCTGCATCGCGACGCAACGTGGTATGTTTGTTTCACACATCAAGAAGGCAACATACGTAGGGGTCCGCAAGATTCTGGAGTTTTGGAAGGGGCTGCCCTGTTAACTTGGTTCCTACGCCTACGTCTGACGCGTGTGACAGAACAACAACTCTGGGATGTGACCTATGTGTGCTCCAGCTACTCACAGACAGACCGGGTAGTCAACTCGGGTCCTTGTGGGCAGTAGTGCCATGTGGTTCGAGTTGTTGGACGAAAAGTTCAAATCTCTTGCCCTCTTTGGGTCGTCTCGGGCTGTCTGTGACGTTGTGGGCGACGGTAGTGTTGTCGGCGCTTGCTGTTGGTGTATAAATTTTCATCCAATTGTTCCTCGATAAATAAACTTCGGATTCTAGGTAAAGGAAACACAGTACATAGTGCCATTGTGGCTAGAAAGCGAAACGGTGCGTCTCTCTTTGAAGGACATAAATTTCACTTTGGAAGGTGGATAGATACGTAGCGTAGTGTACACACATTCGTCCATTTGATGGTTTGCTGCATTCTGGTTTGGTTCAAAGATGCCCTTCAGCATAAAATAAACATGTTCTAATCAGGAAAAACATCTCATTCCGGGTGGTCCAGACGACGACGTGATGGAGTAGGTCCCGTTCATAGGTCCTGTGAAAAAGGTTAGCCGATGTCAATTACTGGGATGATTCTGAACAGGAAGGTCACCTGTGCCCGGTCCCGGTGTGTGTCGGCTTTGTCGTGTGGTTTCCAGTGCCAGTGACTGTCGCCCAGTGGACGCCCGCTCGGTTCAATTTGGCCATGAAATTGCAACTAGAGGGGGTGTAAATGTTGTCATTAGCATTTATTTCCGCATGATGAAGGCCATTCTGTTCGGTCGGCGGCGGCGACAACCATCAACAAGGGAGGATGCATACGAGCGAGACATATGCACAGGGAGGCAACACGTTCCTATGCTCTCCTCAAATGTCTATCGGAGGCAAATAAAACACATCCTGTGAAAGTGTCATATGGCACCACATAAACCGGGCGCTTTGTGTTTTTGCAAGGAAATCGAGCTTGGCATCGGTCCGAACGGTGGCGGCTGCGGTTTGTAATTTTGAGAACAATTTGCCTTTCGAGGGTATTAATTTTTATGCAACACATTTTACCTGGGTAATATGCTGTAAATGCGCGCATTGCTACAATATGCTGCGTCACTGCAATTTTAGCTAATGAGAAGAGGATGATGCATAATAGTGCAATGCCAAAATTAATTCTAGCGTTATTATTTTATAGGAGCTGAATATTATATAGCACAGCCATTCAACACACAGTTGCAATTTATCGTGCCGAGGAACCTCTTCAGCTGCTTGGCGTTTGTTGGCCTCGGGACATCCAGAATTGCTTGGACCTTGCTGCGCTTGGGCTTGATTCCGTCGGGAGTAACTTCGCGGCCCAGGAATTCGACTGATTCCTGGCCGATCTGGCATTTTGCGGCGTTGATGACGAGGCCGTTTTGCCTCAACCGCTCAAAAACAATGCGTAGGTGCTCTTTGTGCTGCTCTACGTTGTCTGATGCAATGCAGAGATCGTCGATGTAGGGATAGACGAAATCGAGGTCGCCCAGAATGGCGTGCAGGTGCCTTTGCAGTGTTTGACCTGCATTCCGCAGCCCAAAGGTCATATACTTGAACTCGAAGAGTCCGAAAGGGGTTGTGATGGCCGTCTTGGGACATCTTCGGGGGCCACTGGGATTTGGTGGTACGCACGCTGCAAATCAATACAGGTGAAAATTTTCTTACCGTGCATGATGCTGGAGAAATCCTGTAATGTGAGGCACGGGGTACCGGTCGGGAACGGTGATGGCATTCAGGTTCCGGTAGTCGCCACAGGGTCGCCACTTGCCGTTCGACTCCTTGACCAGGTGCAGGGGGCTGGCCCAGCTGCTTTTCGACGGTTGACAAATTCCTTGCTCCATTTGAAACTGGAACTCAGCTTTCGCTTCTTTCAGTTTGTCGACAGGTAACCGGCGGGGTCGACAGAACACGGGTGGGCCGGTGGTGATGATCTGGTGGAAAGTGTTAGCTTTGGTCGGTTTGTGTTTCATATCGAGGACGGTGATGTCTCG
Organism: Aedes albopictus; assembly: GCF_035046485.1. Lineage (NCBI taxonomy): Eukaryota > Metazoa > Arthropoda > Insecta > Diptera > Culicidae > Aedes > Aedes albopictus. The sequence continues at coordinate 22,428,291 of NC_085137.1, forward strand.
ATACTCGGCGAGGATTTCGGCGAACGGGGAATTCACATCGTACGTGGTGATGGCTGGCTCGGATGTTTTCGATCTCCAACCGGGTGGTATTATCGATCAACTTGTTTCTCCGCAGATCCACGAGAACATCGAAATGCTTGAGAAAGTCAGCACCGATGATTGGGGGTTTCACATCGGCGATGACAAATACCCATAGGAATGTTCTTCGCAAACCCAGATCGACGGTGATGCGTTTGGTACCGTAGTTCTGAATTGGAGTACCGTTTGCGGCGAAAAGTTGCTCGGAGATTGTTGGCTTGAGGCGTTCCATTGGTGTGGGTGGTACGACAGAGATGTCAGCGCCGGTGTCGATGCGGTTCGAAGTTTTGAGGTCGTGGATGTGGATTCGCTGGACGTCCGCGGATTTGTTCAGGCTGCCGGTGTTTTGGTTCGGGGTAGGTTCGCTAGGTGTTGCGGGGTCGACGACGGTGGTACTTGGAGCTAATTCTCTCTCGGGCGAGAGTACACTTCGATATTCCCGTCGAAAAAAAAAATGCGCTTGACGTTGGGGTTATCGCTTCTATTCTTCTCGCACTTCCGAGCTTGGGCACCGTGTCGGTAGTGAAACTAACAGATCCAACGACGACTTGATTTGCTTCTCGCTGGGGTCTCTTCTCGCCGGCCGGACGGACGATGGCGCGGACGGCTACGTTGTCGTTCACGTCCACGGAAGTTACCTGACAAGGCTTCATCCAGGCGTCTCGATAGTGCTTCGATACGTTGTTCGAGGGACGACGTCGATGAGGTTTCGGGCTTCTGAACGGCTGCGATCTGCTCACGGGGTGCTTCCAAAATTTTATCCGCCACCTTCGCTTGCTCGTCGAGCGTCGCAGTTGGCATGGCGGCGATGATAGAACGAGTGGTGTTGGGAAGGGCTCGCAACCTCTCGCAACCAGAGGTTAGACAATACGCTGTCGGTGCATCCTCCTCCGCCCAAGCAGCGCATCTCGGAAAGGAGAACGCTTGGTTTTTGGTCCCCTAAGGACATACCGGAGAGCAGGCTGGTCAATCGCTGCGTTTCTGACAGCTGGAAATGCACCATCACAGCTGCTTTGAGACGATCGTACTTGTCGTTGGTGTTCGACGCGTTGCAGCTAGTGATCACTGTATGCACAAATTTCGCGCGCGAACCGAGGGCAACGATTACGGCTATGAACTTGAACTTATCGTTCCGTATGGAATTTACACTGAATGCCGCCTCGAGACACATGAACCAGGTTTCAATGTCATCCGGGTCGAAATCCGGGAAGCTGATTTTGACAATGACCGGCTGTTCTTTGGAGTCGACGTCATCTTCTTTCTTGGTTTTGTTCGCAACTCCAGAAAGTTCTTCGGTCGCCATTGCGATTTTCACACGCGGGTGATATCGGCACTGTGATTTCGCGAATTCGCGGTATTGATGATTGCATGAATTTATGGACTTCTGTGCATATAATTTTTGCACAGTGAATATTTGCACACTCACCGAAAACCAGCGTTTGCTCACGGTTACCCCGACAACAATTTTTTTGTCTTTGTTTTGATTGTTAGTGAACAGACACAGTTGTGTGGAAAAAATGTAGCAGAACTGACAATGAAACGTGGACCTACCAAAAGTCGTGGATATGGGGTTCTGGGAGTAACCTGAGTGTATTCTAACATTCTGGCAAGAAGCTTTTAGAACCAGCCAGAAACATGTGGGGTTCATCTACATTTTATCTAGAGATTATTGACCATATGCAGGCAAGTTCCGGCTTTATCAGAAGGTTCCAGGAACAATGATTTCAGGATTTTGAGTAATTAGGAGTCTGAACCATTCTGGGGTTTCACATAAGATGATACATCCAGAACGAGGCTGAGTTGTCATTTAGTCATTGAGGAATATGAGACGATAGGTCAGAGAAAAGCTGGATTTCCAGGTAGTAAGCAGCCTGTAAATAGAGTTGTGGATGCAGGAGGAGCATTATGGGTGAAATCTGGATAAAGACTGGTCAATTCAACACGGAAAGCGAAGTCCAGCGAGTGCTTCCAACAAAACTCCAGTTCTTGTGGACGATACCCGCTTTGCTTACAATAAATTGAAACGAGATTTTTACGATCGCTGGTCGATCACTTTCGAACAAATCGCGGTTCTAATGATTTCGCGATGACGAGGTCACCAGTTGTAGGGTCAGTGGTACCTACAAGATCGGAATAGAATGAAAGACGTTCTTAAGGATGATAGTTGAACTATCGCGTTTGGTGGTCTATGATAAACTAAAACTATATTTACATTTTCATATGAATTCAGGTGATATATGCATGTGTGTTCGATTCCCGGTCGGTCCAGGATCTTTTCGTAAAGGAAATTTCCTTGACTTCCTTGGGCATAGAGTATCTTCGTGCCTGCCACACGATATACACATGCAACATGGTCATTGGCAGAGGAAGCTCTCAGTTAAAAACTGTGGAAGTGCTCATTGAACACTAAGCTGAGAAGCAGGCTTTGTCCCAGTGAGGACGTTACGCCAACAAGAGGAGAGGATGCATGTGTGTTGTGGTTACGTAACAAGTGTTCATAGTGTTGTGTTGTACAATTATAATTCAAGTTTGTGTTGTGTCGGGTACGCCACAAGTTTATCAAATAATGCAGGAATTATCGTAAGATACATATCCGTTGCAAGCGTATCACAAATAGCTAATTCAATGAAAGATGTTACTATCGTTATCTATTTCAGATTTTCGGCCACTCAGTCTTGCGGCAACTAAGATGGAAAAACAAACCAGATGAATAAATAATGCAGGCAGCTGTCTCAACACAACCAAATAACATTTTTTGCGTCTGAACGTTTACCAAACGTATCCTTTGGAGATTACCCTTCCACTAACAACATCCAAATTCCTGTGACACCTAGGCCGGAGAGATCGTAGAGCTGTCTGCATCGTTCATAGGTGTACGAAACTAACCATCCTTTCCCATCCCTCAGCAGCCTCAAGGACGTGGCCAGGACAGTTCTCGACCAATGGAGGATTGTGTCAGTCTTGTCCAAGAGTCAGAGATTAGTCCCAAATCTTTGTTCTTTGGTTCGGACGGGAAGAAGACAACCCTCATAACAGCGGTCTAGGACTGTACCACCTACGAATTTGTGCGACTCGTTTAATGCTAATGCTAACTTGTAGAAAACTAAATTTAGCCGAAATAACGCAAAATATAATTTTAAAAAGATTTTGTTTTTGTATTTTTCTTCAAAAAATAACTTTAATGTCCGATAACTTTTAACCGTTTGACCAATTCTAAATCTTTTAGCGTATTTTCGTTAATATTCTTGTTGCCTAAGAATGCTGTGAATCAACTGTGCCTTAAAAAATGGTTTCAACGTGGATAAATATTAAAACCTTTCAAAAACACGTTTTTTACTAGAAAAATGAGAAGTTTGGCATAATTTTAATTGTTTTAATGCTTAGTTTCGGGCTCAAAGTGAGGAATGTATTCTAAATGATGCTGGGTCATTAGGCCGAAGGCCATTAGGCCGAAGGTCATTAGGCCGAATGGTCATTAGGCCGAATGGTCATTAGGCCGAATGGTCATCAGGACGAATTGAAAGTTAGCCGTTGTTTTTACCTTTTCCAACAATTTTTGACAAAAACTAGTTTAACAATGGAACTAGAAAGAATAGCCTATGTTTTAAAGAAGGAAAAATTTATGAATTGAATATCAGCAGTTTCAGCGCCAAAAACTATTTCAGCAATGATACTAGAAAGAACAGCCTATATTTAAAAGAAGGAAAAATTCATGGGTAAAATATCAGTAGATTCAGCATCAATAAAGTATCTTCGTGCCTGTCACACGATACACACATGCAAAATGGTCATTTGCAGAGGAAGCTCTCAGTTAATAAGCTGAGAAGCAGGCTTTGTCTCAGTGGGGACGTAACGGCAAGAAGAAGACCCAATGACCATTCGGCCTGATGACCATTCGGCCTGATGACCATTCGGCCTAATGACCATTCGGCCTAATGACCTTCGGCCGAATGGCCTTCGGCCTAATGACCTTCGGCCGAATGGCCTGACACCATTCTAAATAATCATATGGAAGCCTTAAACTCAATTTTTTGAGTGTTTTTGAGTGAAATTAAAAATAGTTATTTATGTAACGAGTTGCAAAAAGTTGGTTTCTTCAGCACGAGTGCTGAAAAATCGAGTTTTGGAATGAGTTCCATACAACATTAGGGTGGGGCTAATTTCAAAAAATCTCTCCGATACATGATTTCTCAAGTGGAAAGTGATCTACTAGTCGAAATAAGTCAGCTGTACAAAAATGAGCGATTTCGGTTGATATTTAGGGGTGGCGTAAAGGGTTCAAGTGAAATTTTTGCTAGAACAAACTTTCAAAAATCATTTCAAATTTAATTTTCAAACTTACTTTTCTAGACTAAATCGGTGATTCTAGAACCCAATTGGACCAAATTTGTGCTCAAAATTGCGATATCTCCGCTGGTTTCCGAGATATTTGAGAAAAATGTCATATTTTGGTACCAAACCCAAAAAATATCCAAAATATCATTGAAATTCAAATATGTTTTTCATATAGTGAATTTTTTATAATTTCGAAGCAGCAGCAAATAAGGTATTACGAGTGTTTGAGTGTGTCCACCATAAAAAACAAGTGAATTGTTACCTTATCTACATGAATACGAAGATTTAGCAATGGATGAAGTATTTTTTTTTTGATCAGAATTTACTTAAAATAACAATTTTAATGTTGTAGTCGATTCGGGGCGAAATGAACACTGGAAATTACAAATGTATGTACGCGCATTGCATACTCTTAGGCATTTTAGAAAGTTTGGAAAATCAATTCGAATATTTTAGCCTCAAGTTTATTTAATTAACTTTGATGTTATGTAAACTCGTTTAAAATGGAGTTTTATATCTGTGGTTTGGATCTCCGTAGGCAAATTACTTAACTGGTCGATGTAATCAAAGAATTAGCATAAAATATGCAGAGGTGTCCATTACGCCCCGTGCCAGCCAAAAAAAAAACACACGGTTTACAATTCATTATTTCTTCACAATAAATACATTCTACCTGTTGTAAATGATTGAAATACGTAGGTAACAACAAGTTAAAGTTGTAAGCCAACTGATACTATGTTAAGGTTTTCTTTGTTATCCAGGCCAACTGTAGGCATTTGCTTAGGCTGTCCATTATGCCCCTAATCCCCCTATAAAATATAAATTATGATACTGAATTGCATAATATATTTCACGTTCTATTGCGGAGTTTCCACCTGTTTAGACGACTGTAGCTCAGTAATAAATCGATAAAATTGGCCAAAAAGTTGACTGAGAACTATTGGTGTATGTTTATTATTTGTACCAAATTTCATAAAAATCGATGCATTACTTTTAACTGTGGATGAGAAACAAACAGGTGTGGTTTTAAGATTTTGTACAATCATCATGACCAAATTTCATTCGCATACTAGACGGTTCTTTAACGCTACAGTTTAAAGTTCTGTGAGTATAATTATGAAATTTCATTAGCAATTAAGATACTTATAAAGACAGTTGCTTGCAAAATTTCATCAATATTGATCAATTGGTTTGAAAGCTACTGGTGTTGATAGAGGTAAGTGTTAGTTAAAAATTTTCGTGTTTTTCATGTGCGACGTTTGACTATTCATAACTTTTGAATTTCTCTGCCAATTTTCATGATATTTTCACAGAAGGTAGTTGATTATGTGTATATTATGCCTGCAAAATTTGATGATTATTGATATAGTACTTTCAATAGTACAATCGAGACAATAAAGGGTGCTGACTAATTGCTGTCTGAGGGGCTACAATCATGTTCAGTCCCAATACATGTTTCGACTATAAAATTGTTGATAGTGCATCGAGATGTTTGAAATTTTGCCTATGCAATAAATGTAGATTGTGAGATGTGTGTTCAAAACTTTAGCCATTTCCTTTGCCGAATTCAAAAGTTCCAGCGCAATGACGCGCATTCTACTGTTTCATTGCTACAACAAAAAGTACTGCTCCAATTTACATGAAATTTTGCAGGTGAAATGAACACATCTTAAGATGCTATCAGGCTAAATTTGAGCATTTTTAATGTATGTATTGCAAAGTTACAGCCGTATTTCTGTGTCCCGATTATTGCGGATACAGGCTTTATTTTACTCTGCATTGGGAAGTACACCTTCGGCGATAGTTCTGCAGAGTAAATAATTGTATATTATGCACCTCCGCTGAAAATAAGTCTTATCCATTTCTTGCGCTGGAAGCTATAAATCTCTACAATGGGCAATAAATGCTACCTTTTTTTTGAAAAAAAAAAATCTACTGTGGTCCATATCTTTAAATATGATGTTTAGTATCTGGTTTGGAATAAAAATTTGCAAAAAAAATCGTCTCAAGCTCTAATTTTACATGAAAAAAAAACAAGTTTTAAGGCATGTTTCGGCAGTTTTTGATGAAAAATATCGCTAAAAATGAATACTTTGTCGCATAGTTTGTCCAGGACAAAGATAGGTAACAGAAATATCTACAAAAGCACGCTAAAAGATTTGAAATTGGCCAAGCGGTAAAAGGTATCGGACCCCAAAGTTATTTTGTGTGAAAACAAAGAAAAAAATAAATAAGATCTTTATAAACTCATATTTTGCATGACTTTGGAAAAATTTAGTGTTCTACGAATTTATTAGAAATTCAAATTGTGAGACATTCATAAACAGAGATTGAAAAATGAAAAAGTTTTGGCTCCTGAAGTGAAAACACCTTTTTATTACGCCAAAATTTCACAAAGGCTGAAAGTTTCTATAATAAAGCTAAATCAATCAAATTACTCGAAAATTCAACTTCGAGGCGATTGCGATTGAGATCTAGAGGTGCTCAATATTTTGGCTCAAACTCAGAGGTTTCTGTTTTCATGCCATTTGAATCCAGATGAGCTTACGAATTTCAGGTTTCAAAAACTTCAAAATAAGCCGAAGCCTATTGTCCAGTAAAGCAAGGACAAAAATATCTGTTTGTTTTTCTAATGAATATTTCCTGAGTGGGTGCCACATTCAGCACCAAACCATCTTCACATATTTTAAATTGAACTTCAGAGTACCTATCTGCCAATTCTAAGATAAGTAGTGTAGGTAAAATCCAGGAGCAAGAAAACATATAAAAACCAACATCGATGAAGAGAACAAAGCCCTGAAATTTTCTGTAAATCTACTTACTGTCCACTGATTAAGAACTTGCTACTGCGATGCACCAGGTCGTAAATTGAATAACAGACACCACAGTAGTGCTCGGCTCACGGTGCACAGGCATTATGCCCGGTCGGAACAACAGGAAAACTCATTTCCCTTGTGCTTTCAGAGCGTATATACCTTACCTATGTGTACCAACAACAACTACGAAGATTGCAGCTCGAAACAAGCATAAAGCTTCCGAAGATGTAGATTATTTTAAATTCCTAGCAACCAACTATACCAACGCACGGCACGACGAGTGCTGAGCTGGTGCTGCAGCGTGCTTCTCTCGTCATTCAGTTCAGGAAGGTAACCAGACCAGACCAGCTATAGAAGTATGCGTTTGTTTTTCTTCGTACCGAAACGTGCACCAGGACGTCCGTCGATGCTATGAAGCCATTCGATGGTACATACTTTACAATCGGGTTTAACTTTTGTTCTGGCTCTTCTGGGACTAGGCCACCACAGTTACGCGGCTAGGCTTCGGTCTCGGCTGGTACGCGCCGAATGGAACGCGGTGGGATTTTCTTAAATTTTCATCTCCCTGAAGGTATAGGTTGATGTGAACGCACTCTGAACGCTGCAGGCATGCAATGGCAAAGTCGTGTCTCGGTATTTATTTATCGTGAGTAGATATTACTCTGCGTTGGCTGATGGAATATGAAATAGGTCTCTTTATTATGCATATCGTGCTCATGTACATATTACTTTATCAGAAGAGTAGTTTTTTTTTTGCAGAACAGCTACTTTGTTTATTCTTGTTTCATTCAATTGGCCGAGCCATGGACTTCGTTTATTGACAGTGGAGCAAGTTCTAAAATTTCACCAGATTGCTCTTGACTTCCTGAATAACCACGCCGAAGACGACACTTTTGTATCTGCTCTGGGTCTCCAGAAAAATAAGTTTGAAACTTTACTTGCTGACTAACGCCACCTAACGGTGAAATCACACACTAAATGTTAAATCACCAGATAGGTTTTGACTTCCTGAGGAACTTTGCCGAAGATGACACTTTTCTATCTGCTCTGGATCCCGCGATAGAGAAGCCTGAAACTTTACTTGACGACAAACGCCACCTAGCGGCGAAATCACCAATTAATTGTTGAATCACCAGATTGCTGTTGACTTCCTGTAGAATTTGCTGAAGATGACACTTTTCTATCTATAGAGAAGTTTGAAACTTTACTTGACGACTAACGTTACCTAGCGTTGAAATCACAAACCAATTGTTAAATCACCAGATTTTTTCTTGACCTAATGAACAACTTTGCCGAAGACAGCGTTGTTCCAAATAAAGTTGATCTTGAGATATTGCATGTGATAACTTATAAGTGCTTCTACTGGCGAGTGTACATAGCAACCACTTCTACATAGCGCCTCTATTGGCCAAATTGCCAACTACTTGGATGATAGTTAGCATTGTGTGGTAGATCTATTCTATTACTACAACTTCACCACAGAAAGTATGGTGCTATCTTGTAATACGCCTGAGACATTCGCTAACACCCTCAATTAGGCGAAATCACATATGCTCTGTGATTCCCACAACACGGTCTACCGTGTAACATCAAATAGGGTATCGGGATGCTTCGTTGGCATAGTCCCCTCATTCGGCCTATCTTAACGTTAACCAAAAACTCAAACAAACACGCATAACTGGAGATCAGAAAAGCCATGCGCCAAACAACTGTAACATTTCGTTTCAATTTTAGCATTTTGGAGCATAAAAATTGAATGAAAATGTCATTTTGTTTAGCTTTTGTAGACGCCATGATTCTTCGGCTTAGTGGGTAGTCTATACACATGACCATAAATGGCCTGATTCTGGAACATTTCGAATTGACTTTTCGATAACTGAACATTTTATGCGACGGTCAAAGACGCTATTTTGATCATCTATATTGGTTTTCAACGAAAAATTACTATTTTACAAATTAAATATGGGCCGAATATTGAGGACATTTTTTTCACCATGTACCCAAATCTTGGCCCACCAATAAAATGACGTCAACAATACCGAAAAAGTGACGTCAACCACATTGCTTGCGAATGAACCAGAAAGAACGAACGGGAAGAAAAATTTTGTGTGCGGTGACTGTAAACATATAACACAATAATGTGGTTGCATTGTTATTGTTACTAAATAAAGAAAGAACTTTAGTTTAAGTGATTTATTTATAGTTATGTGAACATTTGGCTCCGTAAATATAATTTGAAAGCAAGATTGGTGAACAAACAGTGATAATACTTCAGCAGAAATATTAAAAAATTATAGAATGAGTGGTTCTTGCGTTTGGAAAGCAATAGGCCAACGTTGTATCCACTAATAGGCCAATTTTCGTACCGTAGACCAACGTTGCATACCATCGCATCGAATCTTTTCAACGTAATTAAGTAAATTCTTGAATATTTACGCTAGTTTACTTCCAATTGCAGAAGCATGCACTACCTAGAGTGCGTGATAGAGTCAACACATAATTTATACTGCTATTATTTCACGAGTTATGGTCAAAATTGTCAAGGCGGCTGGCATATTAGGCCAAGGAACGGTACACATACCCTCTTCTTCTTCTTCTTCTTCTTGGCGTAACGTCCTCACTGGGACAAAGCCTGCTTCTCAGCTTAGTGTTCAATGAGCACTACCACAGTTTTTAACTGAGAGCTTCCTCTGCCAATGACCATTTTGCATGTGTATATCGTGTGGCAGGCACGAAGATACTCTATGCCCAAGGAAGTCAAGGAAATTTCCTTTACGAAAAGATCCTGGACCGACCGGGAATCGAACCCGTCACCCTCAGCATGGTCATGCTGAATACCCGTGCGTTTACCGCCTCGGCTATATGGGCCCTATCTACATGAAATAGGAATCCGTGTAATAGGTGACCATGTAGACGGAAGCCGTGTAGTAGGATTCTAGATAGCATAGCATAGCATAGCATGAAGACTTGCACAAATCTTGGATGGAGTTGCAAAGTTGAATATTTCCATTGACATTGCTGATGTCGCTACTATCTACAATGTCATAGATTCACTCAGCTCCACACACCTGGCCAAGTCCTTGCAAGCATTTATAAATCCTTTCATCAACTTAGAAAGAGCCCAGAACTGAAGCATCTTCCAATAGATGAAAGGATGTTGAAAATAGCGAATTTTCAACTTATATGCAGTTTTAAAGTAAATATACTGAAGTAGAATTATTTATAAATAAATAATATTGGAAAGATCTCACCAATTGTTGTGGGGTTTTGTGTGGTTCAATGCCGATTGTCTTGATTAATGTTCTTCTCCCTTACAGGAGCGATGCATGCACAGCAAAGAACAACACAATACTCGGAAGCCGTGTAGTAGGATTCTAGATATATATATTTTGAAACGCCATAACATCCATGTACACAAAAGAAACACGCGTTTGAAAGACAAATTGAAAATTCACCTGCTACCAACGTGGAAATCCGCGTACTTCTTAAACGAATAAATATGGAATCAAAACTATGTTTCGTATCGTATTAATATGCATGATTACAAATCACAATCTTATGTTTTGAATAACTACATAAACTTAATATGACATTTCAGAGACTGATTTCATAAACAAAACTTCTATATAACGCTCTTTCAAGTAAAATAAGTGATTCAATAATAGTAATCCTAAAGAAGTTCTCTAACATTGGGCGTTAACCGCGGTGTGGAGTTTTTTTTTATCAAAAAATATCTCAGAAAGTTCATAACTTATAGGAATTTTGAGAATAGCAATGAAATATCAGCTACGTATGAGCCTTCAAATAAACGGAATGAAAAAAAAAAGAAATATCAGCTACAGCCATACATACTTCAAGATAGTCCCAATAATGTAGTAAACAAACGGGAACGTTTCCCGAGTTCTAGATTTCCCTAAGCACAAGATGATCAGGCCGGTCTAACTGAATATTCGCATGCCATCAGTGTTCAGTTTGACTAGTCGAGCGTTTTTAAGTATGCACAGCTAAGATAGCATACACGCTTGTCTTACGTGTTAACAGAGATTCAATGCCAAAACTAGGGAGATAGAGTACTGTTTTCTATTTCTTGTTTCTTATTAGAAATATAAATGACTACCTAGAGGCAGTAGAGGTATAGTTGTGATGACCTATACTTATTTGATGAATTTTCCTTTCCTCTATAGGTAGTAAAAGCTTTTAGGTGGATCCTTTTAGGTACATTCCATTCAAGCTAGGTATAAATCATATGTTATTACCTACAACCTTATTAATCCTTTTCGCTCGCCGATTTCAACCAGTTAGCCCAGTGAATATATCGTTGAAAGTATATCGGACAAAAAATGTGTCAACCAGAGTATTTCCCACTCGACCAACTTCCTCCAGAGTGGATGTTGGAGATGTTCGATTACCTTCCCTTGAAGGACCGGAAAGCAGCAGCTTTGGTGAGCAGAAAATGGCACGAGCTACTCAGTGGAAATCGATTTGTCTTCAGGACAGCCCTGAAAGTGTGCGCGTCGACCCTGGATTCGGATCATGCATTGGAACGCATGAAGCGTCCTTACAGAACGCTGATTATTTCAAGTGACGTAGTGGAATACGGACCGGGGTGGAACAGTTTTCGCGATCGACTTCAAAAGCTGATTACATCGGAAGTTATTCGAACAAGTGTAAGATCATTGGTAGTGGTTATGAGTGCCAGGGCAGCGAGTGAAGTGTTTGGCCAGTCGGAAACACTTTTGTTTCCTAAACTGGAACGTTTGACCTATACACCGGGAACGACAAAATTGATCAACGAAGATATCGTGCCGCAAATCAACGTCCGCGCTCCGAACCTGAATCGCTTGAAAATCGATTGCCTCAATCAGTCTTGTGTTGAGTTTATTCGGATAATTGCTCATAAACTGAAGCGGCTTGTTATGAGATTCATCGATAAGGACAAGCTTCTCGGGGTGATGTCCATCACAAGCTTTTCTCGGCTACGGGAGCTTTGCATTCACTCGCTTGCAACATCGTTGGAGTCAGAGAAGACACTGTCGACAGATATCGGAGATGCTTTTAAGCAAAACCTTGCTAAACTGGATATGCTGAGCATTCGCGATGATATGAATACGTTTCCATATGTGTACCATCTACTGTTTGCGGCGGCATCTAATTTAACATATTTGAACGTGGAGGGAATTGAAATGCATCCACTAGCATTGTATGCTGTTAACAACATTCCCAAATTGGAAGTTCTGCAGCTCTTAGTGGATACAACCTACCGAAACTGGAGCTGCGAAATCGAATTACGCCTGCCGGAGTTGAAAGTGCTCCTACTGTTCCCAAGATTGATGGCTCGAGCTGGATACCTGCCAAAACTGGAAAAGTTTGCAATCCAAAACCATTCGGTACATATCGGACTTCTCGACGACCATGCCAACGAAGCCCTGGAAAGTTACGCGAGGCTGCCAACGATTCAGTTACTGCATCTACGGGATGTCGTCTTCAGCGAGGAAACACTTGACATGGTATGTAGTTTCCGATCCTGCACACAGATAATGCTTGAGGACATTTGGGACAATATCCAGGTCTTGCATCAGATCGTCAATAGCTACCGGAATTTGGAATGGCTGAAGTTGGCACACTGTCGATTCAAGGCGGAAGAGGAAGATCCACATGTCGGTGATGCGTCGTCGGATGATTCGGAGTGGGAGACTCTGCTGCAGGTCGAATCGGTAGGTCAGACTTTTGAGTTCTATACGCTTGCGAAACTGGAGGAGCTGTTTCCCAACTGCAAGGTGGAGGTGCAAGAGAGTTATTTTTTGAAACATATTGGAAATGCTCCCTGGAGATTGTCGCCATCAGTCGATGAGATAGCAGAAGGTTCGGTAAGCGGTAAACAGTAATTGATTGTAAATAAAATGCATAGTTGGAGGGTATACAATTTGTTTTCGTATACTATGTTCTATATTGCTACATTGTTGTAATAATAAACAAAACGTTATGTCGACTCAATAAACATTCATAATAAATAATAAATAGCATTTAACGATAAACTTTATGTTTCCCCTAAGAACAATCTCTTTAGAATCCCTTGATGACCACCACAATAGCCGACTGTTGCACCTACTCACGATTTCAACCGCACAAAATCTCTAAAAAAAAACCTAATTAATTCACCTAGTGGTGATGCCGCCTTTCTCGTGCCTTCGAAAACACATTTCAACAAAACTCAAGTGACATGTTGATAAATATCGCACTTTCATACGTTAAACAAAAATCCATTACATGGCACCAGAAATCATATCGTTTATGTAGCTTTGATGTTTGAGCCTCAATTTTTTAAGGACTTATATGAGCGAATCCAAAGATGGCCGTCACAATGGCTGCCTTGCAAATACCGAAAACACTGATCTCGTCATCTAAACCACAAACAGAGCTGAAAAAGCAATGAGTAGCCTTGCTCACTCGTGATAAACATTGAGAAGCATGTTCGTTTTCGGGTGTTTTGTGGATGACCAGATCGGTGCTCTCAAAAATGCGAGTCAAAAATGCACCTGGACGCTCTCCCATTTCACCTTAACAAAAAGCCGCTATCTTGAATTTAGAGCCGCAATTTTGGATTTAAGTCCGCCATCTTGAATATTCTGGTCTTTATTTTTGGACTCCACACTTCTTCCCCATGCCAGTTATACTCATATTGCATCTGTTGCAGAAGATTCGGATTCTCCGAAGCAAACCCGATTTTTGGCTCGAAAGTTAGCTCGAAGCTGTGAATTATATTTCGGTTAATTGGCATGTCGATTAGTAGCACTTAATAACTTACATTTAGTCTCCGCATAATATAACATTCAGCAACAAATATATCTCCAATACAATAGAATAGTAATACCTAATTTTAAGAACAAATTTAGTTTTAGTATTGATATTTTAGGTATAAAGAGAAAAAGATCCTTACGTTTAATATAGAAATAGAATTTACCTTTACACTGTCTAGCATGTGCGCGATTGCAATTACTGTTGACGAATGGATAGTGCAAAACAATGGTATAACTATATTGCACGTTGTGCGGGTATTGGTATTCAAGTTCAAGTACAGTGAAGCTGTTTGTAATTCTAACGATGGACAAACGGTTGAGGGTTATTTATTCCTAACAGCATCGTTTTAGAGCCCAGAACTCCATTGAATAGCCACCATCTTGAATTTGGAGCCGCCATCTTGGATTTTCAATCGCCATATTGGCTATTGGTCACAATTTTTTGGAGTCCAGAATTCTCCCTACATCAAATAAACCCATATGACAATGATTTAGAGCTCAAAACGCCATTAAACAGCCAGCATTTTGAATTTGGAGCCGCCATCTTAGTGTTTGGGCCACCATTTTGCATATTGCGGTCGCCATTTTCGGACTCCAGACATCTTCCCTATACCAAATATACCCATATTACATGCATATAGGGTCTAAAACTGCTTTAAACAGCCACCGTCTTGAATTTGGAGCCGCCATTTTGGATTTAATATCGCCTTCTGGAAATTGTGGTCGCCATTTTTGGACTCCGGATATCTTCCTTATATCAAATATACTCATTTTTCATAGTTTTAGGGCCATAAACTCCATCTCGAATTTGAAGCCGCCATCTTGAATTTTAGAATTCAGGTCGCCATTTTTGAACACATTTTCCCCATACAAAATATACACATATTGCATGATTTTAGGGCCTAAAACTCCATTAAATAGCCGTCACCTTGAAATTCGAGCCGCCATCTTGAATTTTGACTCGCCGTCTTGGATACTTAGGTCGCCATTTTTGGACTCCAGACATCTTGCCCATCCAAAATAAACCCATATTGCATGGTTTTAAGGCCTTAAGCTCCATTAAACAGCAGCCATCTTGAATTTGAAGCCGCCATCTTGGATTTGATATCGACGTCTTGTATATTCAGGTCGCCATTTTTGGACTCCAGACATCTTCATCACACCAAATATACCCTTATTGCATGATTTAGGGCCTAAAACTCCGTTATACAGCCGCCATTTTGAATTTGGAGCCGCCATTTTGGATTTTAGACCGCCATCTTGAATTTTGGACCGACATCGTAGAATTTTCGGTCTCCTGTGTGGATATCTGCACAAAAATTGTCAACCATAGTTAAGGTTACAACAATCGCCGCAGTTTGATGTGTCGCATGATGGAGCTTGTTTCAGTTTTATATGTGGCCAGTTCTACTGGTGCTGGTCCGGATCACTCAAATGGCC
This sequence comes from Aedes albopictus, assembly GCF_035046485.1. NCBI lineage: Eukaryota > Metazoa > Arthropoda > Insecta > Diptera > Culicidae > Aedes > Aedes albopictus. Next base: position 22,443,757 of record NC_085137.1, read on the forward strand.
ATAACTCCGGAACGCCTTGACCGATCCGGACCATTTTTAATAACAATGCGGTAAAATTCCGGTTCGACTCAAGTTATTATCCGAAAAACGGGATGGGAAGTGCCTTAAAAGTGAGTGACCTTTTTGTACACAGACATACATACACACACACACATACACACATACAGACATCAACTCAATTCGTCGAACTGAGTTGATTGGTATATGTGATTTGACCCTCCGAGCCTTCGTTTTTTGAGTGAATATATATAGCCTAGACCTGTTCACTTTGAAACTTTTTTTCTCCGATTCTCCGTGACACATCAAATTATCAATCCACATGCAAAACCAAGTCTTCAGTCCAGAATTGAGCCAAATTGATGAAGATTTAAAGGTGTATCAAATCGATTTTGTGTTTTTTTAATCATTTTCACATAAATTTACTCAGAAATTCACAAAATTGCTCCGAAAAGATGCCGGAGATACCGTTTAGATATAGTCAGAACAATACTCTACAACTTTGCCGAAGACACTACGGTGTTTAAATTGCTTATTTCGAAGTTATTCAACAATTTTAGTTAAAAAATCACGAAAAACACGATATTTTTACGATTTTACATATAAAAGTCATGTAATTTTACATTGTTTTACGTGACTAAATTAATTAGCTATTACTTCTTTGTGTAACGAACATTTCGTCCATACATCGTTTTGGTGTAGGAATTCGTTTTCATTGACTAATTATCAAAAGTATGTCTCGTTGATACTAAAAATCACACAGAGTTACCAGCACGAATTAAAACAAAGTTACCCATGATTAAGACGTCATGCCATCGTATTCTAATGACTTAAGATTTAAGTATCAGAAATGGTGCAGATGGTAAGGCTCGAGCTTGCGGATCAGAAGGTCCCAGGTTCAAGCTCAAATACAAACTTTTTTTTTCTTTCTTTGTAGCAGTTAGGATGATGAATCTGACATGACTTACACGCAATATCACAAAGAATAAAGATCGGGACCTGCCAATTAAGCCCATTCGAGGACTAGCTAGATATTTAGTTTATACTTATTGACAATAAATCGTGTTGACGATATCAGCTGGGCGACATATTGAGCATCTGTTTGATAATGATCAATTTAGCTAAAACAATTCAATACGATGAAGGATCTGCTTCTGGGTGCAACATTTCACAGACAACTGTGGGTGGAGCTTACTTGTTATCTATCTACCCAAAAATCAGCACAACTACACGATGAAGGGAAACTTCATTCTTACTATGCACTCTATGGTTCCGAAACAATGCTATGATGCCAAATTGCATTGAGATGCAGTGCGTAGTTTCATCAACTTATAGCAGGATCGAGACGCAAAAAAATGCTATTCCAGGACTCGAACCTTGAATCTTCGAATCCACAATCTCATGCTCAACCTAGTGCACCAAATTTAAACTGATGCAGATGAGACAATTTGGCTCAAGTTTGGACTGAAGCCTTGTTTTTGCATGTGGATTGATAATTTGATGTGACACGGGTAGGTCAAAAAAAGTGAACAGGTCTAATATAGCCTTTCAGTACACTCTGGTGTACGAGAAAGGCAAAAAGAGGGCCAGCTGCAATGCCAAATTGGGATTTCAGGACGCTTGTCTTGAAGTGGTCGGTATTTGATTTGTTTATTAAGTATTCACTATTTTCACTTATTCTCATTAAAATAAGATTCTATCTTATGCAAGTTTTCAACAAAAATCTGGATTGTAAGTTCTGATGTGAGCAAAAGAGATTAAAGATTCATTAACGTTAACTTTTAGCTTGAAAAGTTCGATTTCTGGGTTTGGGTTAATATGGTTTATTATTTTTTGTTTTCCTTTAAGATTAGTTTGATTTGCTTCATGTTTAGCTGAGACTAATCGGACTCCTTTTGATTTTGCTGAATTAGAGTAAATGGTTGGATAGTGTAGAGTATTAGGGTAGAAGGGTGAGATAAGATGAAAGATGAGTGATGAGAGATGAGAGATGAGAGATGAGAGATGAGAGAAAATGAGCGATCTGTAAAGATAAAGGCAATCATAAATGCATGTCAATATGATCTATCGTTATCGAATAAAAAAAATAGTGATCTATAAAGGTTTAGTGTTCAGTGCTATCATTATAATTGATTGGGTAATGTTTATCATCGATAAAATCACCCGTATCAATCCTGTCCTGAGTTCATTCATATTACTCTTATTCTAATATAAGATAATAGCCTTCAAAGGAACTGGGTCTTCAAAGACACTGCATAAATGATCAGATTGTTAAACAAACATTATTTATCTGGGACTTAACTTCCAACTAATCATAAGATAAAAGTGCAAAGGCATCCAAAATAAAAGAAACAATCTCTCTAAACTATCTTTGTTCTCAATGCATAAGCTTTCCTTTGCTTTTCACGGTGAATCGAAAATTACTCAGAGTGAAAGGGAATAACAAGAGTAATGAGAGAAACGATGGGTAAAATCGCAAGTGTGCGACGAGAGAAATTCAATAAAAGTTGAAATTAACGGAGGGCCATAATTGAACAACACAATCACAACGACGACCTTCTTGCCTGGTCCCCCTGGTTTTGAACGGCAAGGGACTAGTAGTTCGCATGCTCTTATTGTGTCCAAATGATCTTAATCGAGTTTATTTTCTGAGTAGTATTCGATTCACCGAGAAGGTCAATAAAAGAACAATTATAATAAAATCATGCTGTGATCAAACTGAGGAAACAGATGTACATGAACTTTAGTTTGGTGATCTTGCTCATTGCGCTTGTCTGCCGAGGACTGGCCAGCAATTTCTTGATGCAACCTGATGCATTTGGTCTTTTCATTTCGACACTCCGTTGCGTTGATACATCTTGACCTGATCTGAGTTTTGTTCGTTCACATCTACTTCGGTCTGCTGGGGTATGGTTCAGATCACGTTCCACGGTCGTAAACTAGCAGCTCGTCACATTCGACAGCAGCCATCTTCAAGGGTGTCCGCTTCTCGGGTTACATCTTACTCCAGTTCTCTCAGATTCAGTAACACGGGTATATGGTCACGAAAGCAGACGCGTTTATCGCTGCGCGGATGCGGGATTTCACAAGGAACTGAAACGGCTGATACAACGTTCAATACGACGGCAGAAAAATGCATAAAATCACGTTTTTCCATACGTAATTTCATACAAATTTCAATCGCGATTTGGAATACGGGGACACAACCAAATTCTCCCATATTTTGCCTTATTTTTATGGAAGTTAAAAGGAATCAAAAAAGCTTAATACCAAAAAATTGTTCTTGTTGACCCAGTCCACTGAACATATTCTGCAGGGATTTCTGAAGACATTCCAAGGGATATTTATATCCAAAAGTATTCCTGTAGAAATTGTGCAGAGATTTCTAGAAGAATTTTTGAAAACTCCATGGACAATCTTTGAAAAAAACCGTCGAATAAGTTCCTTTGAAAGTAATTTCAGAAAGAGTCCCGCCAGGAACTTCAGAAAGAACTCCTGACACGATTTCTGAATATGTCTTCAGTTAAATTTCTGTTGAAATTTAAGGTAGTACTTTTGAATGAATCACTTGAGAAACATCTGAAGAAATCCAAAGGGAATTCTTAAAGAAAACTCAAGAGAAATTTCTTAAGAACTTCCTGTAGAAATACTAGCAGAAACTTTCGATGGATTGACGTGCGGTGACCGAAAGGTGGAGCCAGCACTTTCAGGAACACTTGAACGGTGCGAAGAGTGAACTTAAAAATATACAAACATCTGGTAAGGTTTGTTTTGGTTTTATGGCAGTTGTTAGAGACTCCAGAGGGTCATTCATTGTACTGTACATTCAACAGGATAGCCATATATCTCAAGAAATAGTAAACACGAAGGAATCAAGGAAAAACATCTTTCTCCTAGATTCAACCTCATTTCCTGATTCCATTGTCATCAACGAAAACGAAACGCATCACCGCACTCGCCAAAGCAGCACAATAGACGGAACCGAAAGTAGATTTCATTCCGAACCCGAAAGGGCGACCTCCAAAGCTAACACTATCCAACAAGAAGCATCTTTGTTCCATTTTTTCCTGTCTGAACCCTTGACTGCAAGTGGGAGGCTTTTCTCGCTTTCACAGCCCGGTGAAAGTGAGCTCGTGTGGAAGAAATGAGTTTTTCACCGCACTACAACAGGATAAGACAGTCAGCCGGCAGCAGATCTTCGAGTGCTGATAGATAGCAATCATGGTGGCTCCACGGCGAGGCAATATTGCTTTCAAGTGCCCTACATCGCTCCATCCATGTTCTATCGAGGGGAAAGTTTTTGCAATATTTTGCCGCTCCAAGTGCGGCACATGGCCTGATTTCCTCCGATTTTGCGATGGGATGGGGTGCTTCGAAAAAAGGGATTTGATAAGGATCGAATGCGGAACATGCCACAAGTATGTGCTTGTGCATTACGTGCGGGTACGGGAAATTGTATCATCTCCTTTTCAATGCCGGACATGGATTGCATCACCGGTGAACTGAAGGGTGCTTCAGCGAGGAGATACCGGTGGTTGTGGTACTGGTGCTGCTGTTTCTGCAGAGACGGAATTTAGCACAAGATTTCCACAACGATGCGGTTTTGTAGTACTAGAGTGAAATGGTTTGCTGGAACATGATTGTGGTTGGACGAAACCATTAGACTTTGTGCTTTATGTTGTGTTCTGCTGCGCTTTAGAAATGCAGGTCCTTCTGGACATGTGCATTCTTCTTCGGCTCTTGTCCTAATGCTCTCAATTTCAAATTGAAGGTATAATGTGAACTGGAACACATTTACTCACAACATTCACAAGGTACCTATATCGAAAGAAAAATGCATTTTGAATGTTCCGCAATCTAGGAGACGGTATCTAGGTCTCCACCAAAGATTCATTACTGTTGATTTTTATTTTAGAAGCTGGCGACACTGTTGGGATATGTTACAAAATAACTTTTTTTTTTCAGTTCCACCTTTTCCTTTGCCAATTTCCGTCCATGTTCATAGCGCGGCTCCGTGGTCGTGTGGCTAGTGTCATCAAGCTCTAAGTCGCATCGTGCTGAGGAGCGCAGGTTTGATTCCCGCTGCAGCTGTCAGGAAAAGTTTTCGGCTGAGCCACTGCTGCTGGGCGTTGCATGCTAGAATGTTGTCTAGAGTCGTGCTTCCTTCATAGAGCGAAAAAGCTCACTGGAAGCTTTGAACGTGTCCGTATCTTTAAATAATAAATCATGATGGTTAATTACCTAACGACAACGTTAGGTCGTTTATAAAAAAATACTAGGGGCAGTGAAATTGCAAATAACCAAATTACTTTTTTATAACATTTTTCAGCACTCTGCACTGGTCATTCCCACATTTAAATACTTAATACAAAGTACAAATCAATATTTTATATAGGGATTCTTGTTTGTTGACAACTGAAAACTCTGCTCAAGTTGCATTTTAAGTTTTATTCTGCTCTATAAGAGATTTTCATTACCATTTTTATTAACTTCCAATTGGAGGTGTGCACCGCCGCTGCCGATTATTTTTCACCGCGCCGCCGCCGAACTCCAATTTTCTACCCCGATCTAAAAAAACGCATTGATTTATTTCAAGCGATGGAGTCATCTGCATACATACCATTTGTAAGGTAGTTTTAAGTGGTGGTCCATTTTTTTGATCCAAATTTATAACAGTTTTAAAAGAGTGAAAGAGTTTGTCCTTCGAATTAAAATGAGTTTACAAAAATACCGGGGGTTCCTGAAGATAACTGATGGCTGAAAAAAGAATCTAGGGATTCCGAAGATTGAAGAAAATGGAATTCTGGAAAAAATGTTGTTGTCGTGTTCATCTCCAGAAGAGATGAAATTTCTCGAGCAACTCTTTTGAGGATTCTTCCAGCAGTTTCGCCAAGCATTCCGCTAAGAGTTCCTCCGGGAACTCTAGAAGGTCCTTCGGGAAATCCGAGGGTTTCCTCCGAGACATCCTCTAGGAGTTTCTTCGGGCATTGCTACAGAAGTTTCACTGAGACTATTTGTAGTACTTCCTCTAGAAATTCCTCTAAGAGTTACTCCGGGTATTCTTTTTGGAGATCCTCCAGGAATTCATCTAGAAGTCTAGAAGTTTTTTCTAGGAATTCCTTTAGGACATCATCCAACAGTTCCTCTAGGAGCACCTCCGGGAATTCCTCCGCGAATTCTTCAACGAGTTCATCCGGGAATCCCTTAACGAATTTCTTCGGGAATTCATTTAAGGGTTCTATGACAAAAAGTCGAAGGTCAAAAGGTCGAAATAAAAAAATTACAAGGACAAAAGATCAAAAACACAAGTGGCCAAAAGGTCGAATGGGCGAAATTAAAGTATAACTAGGACAAAATGTCGAAAGGTTGGTGGGTCAAAAGGTCGTAAGGTTATAATATAAATAACAGGATGAACACGACGATGTTAATGTGTGGCTCTTGCTCTTGTTTCTGATTAGGGCTCCATAATGAGTTGCCGTTAACCGATATCCAGGTTTCCATATGCTCAGCATATGATCAGAAGAGGGTCAAGACACTACGCCACATGCTCCGGAATTTTATAAATCTTTGAGGAAGAACGTTTTGGAAATATCTAAAGTCAAAATGAAAATAATTGCTGTGATAGTATAATTCGAAAGAACGACCTATTTTAAAAGAATATTATTAGTACGCAAAAAAATGTCTAAAAGCATTACTAGAAAGAACAGCCTATTTTCAAAGAAGTTTCAATGATAATGTTAAATAAGAAAGAAGACGATTAAAAATTTAGGATCATTTTCGGTCGTTTTTGTCATTCGACCTTTTGACCTACTTATTTTTTATTTAGACCTATAGACCTTTTGACCTTTCGACCTTATGACCGTCGACCTTTTCACCTTCGACCTTTTCTCCTTCGACCTTTTGTTCTACAACCCCTTTAAGAGATCATAGAAATGCCTGCAATTGTCAGAAGTTTCCTCCGATAATTCCTCTAGGAGTTTCTCTTGTAATTCATCTAGGAGTTCTTCCGGTTATTCTTCTGGGAGTTCCTCCGACAAGTTCCGTAGCAGTTCCTCCTGGAATTCTTCCAGGAGTTGCTTTAAGAGTTCTTCCGGAAATCCTTCCAGAAGTTTCTCCAAATATTCCTCTAGAAGTTCCTGTAGAAATTTCTCTAGGATTTCCTCTAGGAATTCTTTTGGGATTTCCTTCCCTTCCGAGTTCCTTCGGAGATTCCTTACCATTTTTTTCCGAGAATTATACTAGGAGTTTCATCGTGACTTTCTCTAAAAGTTCTGGGGGGAGGGGGGGGGGGGGTGACTGAAAGTCTCTTAAATAAAAACAAATAAATCAATCAATAAAAGTTCTTTCGGGAGTTCGAATATCTTCGGAAACGAGTTTCACCAGGAGAAATTCCCAGGCAATTTCACTACAAGTTGCTGTATGAGTTTTTTTTTCTAGAACTTGCACTGGGTATGCCAGGAGTTTCCTCCGAGAAGTCCTTTAAGAATTTCCCCGAACGTTCCTCCTAGGAATTTCTCTTGAAGTATCTGAGTTCATCCGAGAATTTCTCCCCGAGTTCTTCCGGGAATTTCTTCACAATTTTCTTGGGAATTCTTCTAGGAGTTCCATTCATTGCTCTAGAAATCCAGCTGGGAATTTCTCAAGAAATTCTTCCGGGAAATCCATTAGGAGTTCATCCGAGAACTCATCTATGAATACCTCTGGTAGTTTCTCTAGGAGTTCCTCCTTGAATTCTTTTTCGAATTTTTTCGGCAATTTCTCTACGAGTTCCTCCGAAAGATTCTCTGGCAATTACTTTACTACAACTTTACTAGTTGCTCTAAAAATATTTCTGGGAGCTGCACAAGGAATGCCCGGAATTTCCTCCGAGAATTCTTCGTCACACTTTTATGTACGCGCCCTCTCTCAATGAAAGCGTATCGTAATTTTTGATAAATCTCCATAATATGCATGATCGTTTATTCTGCAGAGGCTCCTGCAGAGATTTCTTTTAGAATTTATGTAGGGATTTTTTCGGTGATTTTTCCATGGATTCCTTCCGAGATTTTCGGGATTCTTGGCGTAACATATCCACTTGTACAAATCCTGCTCTTCGGTTCAGTGCTTTATGAGCACTTCCACAGTAATAGGCTGAGAGTATTTTTCCAGGGAACTGCAATTTTTTTTTTCCATTATTTTTTTACAAATCCTAAAAATATTCATCCATAGTTTCACCACACATTTTTTTTATATATTCCTTCTAAGAATTCATCAATGATTCCTCTAGGGGTCTTCCGGAAATACTCCAAGAATTCTCTATGGATTTCTGCCCTGGATTCTTCGAGGCTCAGGATCTTTTCCAGATATTCTTGACTGGATTCCTTATGGAATTTAATCCATGATCTTATTTTTTCAACGATTTCCTGAAATTGTTTCAGAATTCTTTAATTAGTTCCTTATGGAATAGCTTCGTCCATAAATGGCGTAGGATTTTAGAGGGGATTTTAGGTATTACGTATGGGAAAATATGCTACGTGGGGGGAGGGGAGTAAAAAATCGGCCAAAACATGCTGCGTCATTTATGGATGCTCCCAAATTGAGCGTCGAAAGTTTCTGTGTTTTTTTAATGTTATCACATGTTATCACATGTATGCAGGGATGCCAGATGATTTTTCCAAAAATCTGTATCAGGATTTTAGAAAATCTGTATTTGTCTGTATTTTGAAACTGTGGCTGAAACCCAAAAAAACACCAAGTTTCCGTAAATCGAGTCAGACCCCGTAAGAAATCTGCATGTTGCACATGTAAATGTTTGTGTCCCGAATTTTGCACGAACTTTTCTATTTGCAGTAAGTTTCCACTAAATGGTGTAAATAGCAGAACATTATGATTTTGCATTGTAAAATAAATTTGTATATTCTTAATTATTCTGAACTTTTACGTCGCCGAATTTTTGTGAAAATTTCTCCAGGGATTCTTCCAGGAATTTTCCCTGGGACTATCCTGGGAGTTTCTCAAAAAATATCCTGAAACTGGTTCACGGGTTTCCACACAAATTCCTTTCGCAAATCCTCATGGGATTTTTTAAAGGATTAAAGAGAAAATTCCTTCAGGGATTGCTACATAAGTTATGCTTGTATTTCTTAATATTTTTTTTTCAATATTTTTGAAGAAATTCCTCCAATTTTTTTCCAGCAGTTTTTCTATAGCATTTCTTCGAAAAATTAATCAATGAATTTCTCCAGGGGTTTCTCCATGAAATTCTCACGTTTCTTGAAAAGATGCAATTCCAGGAGATATTTTTCTTCAACAAACATTCAGAGATTCGGTCAGAAATTCAGAAACTTCCAGTTTGTATGAAGAACTAGCATAACTTAAAATACACAAAAATAGAAAGATAATAAAAAATAAACTTCAAGAACCATTCCGGAAATTATTGTTTAAATTTCTACCTAAAGGATTACTCCAGTTTTTCAGGGGTTTTTTGGGAATTCCTCTAGAAATTCTCCAAAGATTTTTTCTGGAAAGTTCCTACAGGAGTTTATCCAATAGTTCCTTGAGGTATTCCCCCAGGCATTGCTTTGAATTTGTTCAGACCTTTCTTCAGACTTTTTTCTTTTTTTTTTTTTTTTCAAAAGATTCTCTCAACAACTGCTGCAGAACTTCAACTAATAAGCATTTTGCAAAGATTTTTTCAAGAAATATTTCAAAGAATATTTGAAGAGGGGTTTCAATTGTTTTTATTTTCTTTATTAGTTCTCTAAAGAATTCTTCCAATAAATCTTTTCTTAAACTGCAAGAGATTTTTTTATCAATCTTTCAGAGGTACCTCCAGCAGTTCTTCCAAAGATCTCTTCAGAAAATCCTCCAGGGAATCTTTAGAAATTCAATGAAGGATTTCTTGAAAAATCCACAAGTACCTTTGTCTGCAATGTCTGCATTTTTTAAGAGATTTCTCCAGAAATTCCTCCACGAATTTTCCAGGAATCACTGCAGAAATTTCTCTTTTTCTAAAAAAAACATGAAGGAGTTTCTCAAAAAAATCTTGGAGAACCCTGGGAAGAGTTTCCAAATAAAGAGACGAACCAGCCAAGGGCTGAAAGTCTCTCTAATAAAGACAAATCAATCAATCAGTTTCCAAATAAATCCCTTTAGGATTTGTGAATAATTTACTTGATGAATTTCAGATTTTTTTTTTCTGGAAAACTCCTTGAAGTAACTTCTCAATTTTGAAATTTTGAAGAAATTTCTGGAAATAAATATATCTTCACATACGAATTTCTGAAGAAATCTAAACAGGAAATTCTGAAAGAAAGTTAGAGGAAGTAAAGTTAGTGGTAAGTAAAAAGAAAATCGGGTTAAGTACTGTTCCTTTGAATTCCACTAAGGATTTGCATCCTTTGACAGATACGTATTTCGACCTCAACTGTAATGTCGTCTTCGGTATCTCGTACTTGACTCGACTCCAGTCGAGTCAGATACGAGTCAAGTACGAGACACTGAAGAAAACCTTACAGTTGAGATCAAAATACGTATCTGTCAAGGGATGCAAATTGTAAATGGAATTGAACAGAAACAGTACTTAACCAGAATTTCTGTTTTTACATCCTAGAAGAAGTTTCTTGAGAAATTCCTGGGAAAATACCTGGAGAAAAATTTCGGGAAATTCTTGGTGAAACGCTTTACAAAACTTTTGCAAAGATCCCAGAAGTAAATTCATCAGATATTTCTTAAGGAATTTCCGTAGAAATTCTTTAGAAAATTTTTTAAATGAATTTCTCAAAGAATTCGTGGAGATATTAATTGAGTTATCGGTCGACAAGAAATTTTCGATATTTTTTTGAACAAATCTCCAAAAGAGTGTGTAAAGTTTTTTTTTGTTGGAGTTTAGAAGGAACCCATAGAAATCTATTTAAAAAAAATCCTGGAGAAATTCATCAAGGAATATCTTAAGAATGCCCTCTACAAATTTCTTAAAAAATCTCTACAAGAATTTCTTTAAAATCCCCTTCCCATTACCGGTGTTCCATATACTAGGCGCCTCTCCACCTTTTACCGAAATTGGAAAAAAAAAACCCTCCCATGCCGCCTTCTCTGTGCTTTAACAAGCTAAGATGGCGGAAATTGCTAGTGCGTGATATTCACACCCAAAGGACATGAGTTCAATTCGCGTTCGCAATTGTTTTCTTTTCATCTGCAAGGTAACGTTGACAATGTTCAAAAATTTCCATCACATATGACGTGTTCCTTTTGCTACATTCGATGCATCATATTTTTGCAAGCTGTTTTCGTACTCTGTAGTTTCCAAAAGCTCTATCGAATTTTAATCTTTAACACAATTTTATAGTTAGTAACTCAGTTGTTTGAAAGGGTGTGTACTGGTTATTTCTTCTTAGGTTCGATTCGATATTATTATTTAAAAAAAACTGTCATTATTTTCAATTTTCAACGAAAACATTATTCGTAAGTTTTCTCATTATTTTCATTCTACATATAAGAAAGAAAAGCAAAGTATCCAACTTTTATTTTATTTTTCATGTTTAGTACTTCAAGCTAAAATTTTCCTTACAACTTAATATTTCACTGGAAATTCGCTCTAGTAAACTGTAAGCAAACAGCAATACACATACAAAAATCAGCAAAGTTTATTCGATTTTTTCATACTTATAACAACATAATCTTTGAAAACTTGCTGAAAAACTAAATTTTGGGCGAAGGTTGAAAAGTTATATTTTACAAGATTAGGATTTCAACGTGGTAGAAACGTAAAGAAACCCGCCGTTAGCGTATGCATATTGCATATCTAGGACGTTTTATGTTTCGTAATATTTTTATATTAAATTCAATTCGAAACAAAAATTTTACTTTAATGGAATGATTCAAAATTGAGGTCAAATGTGAAAAATATGAATAATTAAATGGGTTTGTACTCTCAATATTTTTTATTCCTTTTTTTCATCTGGCGTGAATGTATGAGGAAAAAAATATGTGCAGGAAAAATCTGTAGCATGATCATGAAATCTGTATTTTTTCTGTACTCTGTATCCTGTCTGTATCAACCTCTAAAAATCTGTATAATACAGAAAAATCTGTATATCTGGCATCTCTGCATGTATGTTATCACAGATTGTGTTGACCGATGTTTGACATTATGCAGTGCCAGTGTTAACAGTTGCAAAGATAATTTTGAAGAACTAAATTTTCACACAACTAAGTAATGAAGGTAAATCTCAATGACTTGCTGATGATGTGTTACGTTACTATCTCAATTGTAGTGAATTACATATTCAGATTTTCATTTACAGTTTGGCAGTGTTGCCAGCTTTAAAAAAAACTTTTATTCTATGCAACATGAAATACCGTTTGACGTACACTTACATTATGCTGAAAAGTCTAATATTTTGCAGACATTTATATGTTTATATTCTCTATTTGACTCTATATGGCTCTATTTGAGCAGTGTTGCCATCTAACAAAAGAAGTAATTATATCAGGAGCTATCACTGGTTGACCTTTGTTGTCGAACTTTACTGAACATTATATGTGTATACAGCCATTCCATAGAAAAACGATATAGTGCATTAGGGTGACCAATTTTCATATAGGGTGGTCCAAAAAATCAAGGTTTTTCAAAACTAAAAATTTTCAAAAAATCGTAACTTTTGAACCATTTGACCGATTTTAAACTTCTTTTTTTTTGTTTGAAAGCTATTGAATTGTTGTTTTCAGGGAAATACGTTAAAGGGGCTAAAATGTAAAGAGTACTATAAAATATGCAAATATTTTAGTTTCTTCACGTTTTCATGGTCTCGGGACCAAAGAGGTACCCTGGTTTTATATTTTAATCAGAAAATTCAGGAAATTCGGCGTAAAATATAAAAAAATCAGAGATGTATGTTTTTTAGTTTCTGAGATATGATTTTTTGAAAATAAAAGGTCAAATTTTCCCATACAAGACACTTTTTTAAATTTTATTATATTTTGATCACTTTAAAAAGCAATACTATGCATAGTTTTATGAGAATTTGCAATTTCATGCAATTTTAGAGTAGCTAGTACTAAAATATATGACTTTCTATATTCAAAAAATCATATCTCAAAAACAAAACAACATACATTTCAGATTTTTTGATATGTTACGCCAAATTTCCTGAATTTTCTGATAAAAATATAAAACCAGGGTACCTCTTTGGTCCCGAGACCATAAAAACGTGAAAAAACTAATATATTTGCATATTGTATAGTACTCTTTACATTTTAGCCCCTTTAACGTGTTTTTCCTGAAAACTACAATTCAATAGCTTTCAAACAAAAAAAAGAAGTTTAAAACCGGTCAAATGGTTCAAAAGTTAAGATTTTTTGAAAAAAATTAGTTTTGAAAAACCTTGATTTTTTGGACCACCCTATATGAAAATTGGTCACCCTAATGACGAAATAAAAAAATACGGGTCTAACTATTTCCGAAGAACTACAAGCCCACCAACTTTCACGACAATCGGAGATGCACTATATCGTTTTTCTATGGAATGGTTGATATTTAGAAAACTATTAGTTTGGAGCCATGATTGAATGGACGTTTATTTAAATTTTGGATGTAAAAAAGTGAACGTAAATCAGTCCGGCGTAAAATAAACGGGCGTAAAATAAGGTCGAAGTGTACCATTGTACCAGCGATATGTAATTACAAATGCTTTGACTTCTTTGTATACGTGTAAAGTATCTTTGTGCTCTCACACGATATTGTCAACCAAAATAATCGTTGACAGAGAATGCTCTCAATGGTTACCTATGGAAGTGCTCATATGTAGTACTTAGCTTTGTCCCGATTGAGACTTTCCAATATGAAGACTATGAAGACTATGAAGAAGAAGAAGAAGAAGAAGAAGAAGAAGAAGAAGAAGACGAAGAAGAAGAAGAAGAAGAAGAAGACGTGGGTTTCCGCAGCAACTACATCAAATAGAACCACACAATTAGTTATTCTACGGAAACGGCTAAAAGCAACGTTTCGACCACTTTTTCGGTCTTCTTCAGGGGTTAATCGCTATTATCGCTATTATTGATTTCCTCGAGACTGCTTAGCCGTTTCCGTAGCATAACTATCCCATTCAGTCGAACCCCCCCAATCCATCCACTCCATTAGATTATTGGTATGCCTTGTAAGACTAAAATCTTGAGATGAGTGAAGCAGGATAGTGGAGCACGAAATATTTTAACAGTAATCTAACATATAATTTCATACGACGGCTGTTTTATGGTTATAGGTTTCAATTTTCTACGATGATTCCTCCCCTTTAGTGTACAGTAAAAATGGCATAGTGTTATGTAGTTTATATTCAGATATCGTGTGCAATAAATCACCCCAGGTTAAGAAAGTGTTAAATCTGCAATATCCGCGTTAAATTTCCGCCCTGTTCTGGCAAAAAGTGGGTATTACCGAATATCGGATCATTCGATTACCCTTACCGGTAGCCGGCAGCTTTTTGCCACATTGCAGTAGGTCCGCTCCGCAACTCCAAGGGGATCATGACTATCCGCACCTAGAACAAAGCGACCAACTCGAACCCCTCCACGCTCGTCAGCAGCAGCAGCAGAACATCCGGTCGTGGTCGCAGTTTTTGTACGGCTCCGTACGATATTTACATAGGAGAGGCGTTTTAAACTGGTAATCCAGTCCATCCATTCTTGTCAATAGCGAGCAAATTACTCGTTTATCATGACACGACTATCGCTCCACCCCGTCGTCGATTGGTCGTCGGTCGTCGAGCCATGCCAGGCTAGACTACCAACAACGTTGCGTTGGTTGGAATAACTCACGTTGCATCAGAAGGATGGGAAGCAAAATAGATTGACGTCCCAACACAGCCGATGGCCATCAGAGGCCGAAAGGCTTATCAGATAACGGAAGCCGGTGTCCTGCTGGCGCCGCAGTTGACCACAGTCAGTCGATTGCGACCGACGACGGTCGTCCTTTAACCTCAAAACGGCTAAGGTAACTTGAACTCTTTAAGTAATCCATTTAAAGCTTTGCACAACAGCTTTCATCGTCAGCTACCGCTGGCTGCTGTCATGAACAAGACTCGTTTGCACAGTCTACAGAAAAGGAAACATACATTCAACACGTTCGTGTTAACAACAAAGCCAAACTCCGAGAAAAAAATGTTTTCCCTACAAACACTAATTCGATTTCGATTCGACAAATCCTGGATGGTTCGGTGGAGCCGAGCAAACTATGCAACAACGTTTCTGCATCCAGTTTCCGGCTTTCAGCAGCAGTTGCAGCAAGCGCCCCATGGCGTCCACTTTTTGCATCCTGCCAGGCAGCATCAGCAGTCTCTGTATTGGAGCGAAAGCGAATCCTGTTTCTCTGTTTGACATTGTCCATCTCGGTAGGGTGCTGAAAGTTGATTATCACTTTGGGTCTTTCACTGTGTCTGCTGCAGGATTTTCCGATTGCGGGCTATGGCGACGGCAGCCAGTGATGGCATATGGTTTGGTTTGTTGATGGAGAACATACCTTATTTCATCTGGTAGCACTGTTCTGAGTGTTTCAGTTTCTGAATTCCTTTCAGTCGAAATAGAACATTCACAGCAGCTAGTGGATGCGAGAAGCGTGGAACAATTGAATCACAGATGTAGTCAGAAGCTTGAACAAAGTCAGAAAAAAATATAAACCTTAAGCTACCAAACATGATATAATGATAGAATGATGAAATGATCACTAATCAGTGCTGGTACGTCCCAAGGAAAAAACTTCACTATTGAGCCTAATTCAGAATTATTCCGGGAAAACCCCTGACAAATTTATATATAGTTATCGCGAAAATAAAATTTTAACTGTAATTCCCTGTATGTTTTTTGCAAGAGTTCTTCTTAATATATCTAGAAATTTCTTCTGGATTACACCCAGTAACTTACTTACTTACTTTCAGTCCTGGATACCCACGGTAGTGCAGATGGCCGAATTGAAAGATTTCCACCCTGGGCGATTGCCAGCCATCGCCTTGACCTGTGACCAGGTCAAATTTCTGTCGACTTACTTGATTTCGTGATTGATGCTAGGCCGCGCCGCCATGAGCCTCTGGGTCTGCCTCTGCTGCGATGTCCTGCTGGGTTCCGGTCTAACGCTTGCTTGCAGATTTCGTTTCCGCCCCTGCGTAGAGTGTGGCCGACCCACCTCCATTTTCGCTCCCGAATTTCTGTCGCTATCGGCTTTTGATGATATCGACGATGGAGTTCCACGATGGAGGTCCAATTGTGAGGCCACCATGCACGAATTATACACCGCAGGCATCTATTGATGAAGACCTGAGGCCGTTGAGTGTGCTCCACTGATACACACCAGGTTTCACTGGCGAATAGCAGCACAGATTTCACGTTCGAGTTAAAAATTCGGATTTCGGTGCGTCGACTGATCTGATTGTTTTTCCGTACATTTCTTGAACTCGCAAAAACAGCCCTGCCTTCTTGATCCGTGCACCTATCGATCTTGGTGCCGCCATCGGCCGCCGTTTGGCTCCCAAGATATTGGAAGCTTTCAACATTCTCCTGATTGCCAGCTACCGTAAGGCTGGAAGGGTTGACCATGTTTACATCCAACGATTCGGTCTTGTTGGCGTTGATGGTAAGACCTGCCGCTGAGGAGCGATTGACAAGATCATCGAGCTTGCTCTGCATATCAGAGCGCCGTTGAGCTAGGAGAGCAACGTCATCAGCCAGTTCGAAGCCATTTAGGTGCTCCATGGTAATGGGCTGCCACAGCAACCCACGATTTGGTTCACGGTCAATCGCACCTACCAGGATCTCGTCGATTACGATGAGGAACAGTAGCAGTGATAGTATACATCCTTTCGTCACTCCAGCAACGACCCGGATGGGAGCGGACAAAACACCGTTGTACAGTACTCTGCATGAAATTGCTCTGTACTGTGCTTCAATGAGGCCGATGGTTTTCACAGGGACACCCTTGCGTCTGAGGGCTTCCCACATGTTTCCGTGATTGAGACGGTCGAAAGCTTTTTCGTAATCAATAAAAACCAGGTAGAGAGACTCTTGGAATTCATTGATTTGCTCCAGGATGATACGGAGCGTAACAATATGGTCCACACAGGATCGTCCGGCACGGAATCCGGCTTGCTGCCGTCGGAGAGTTTCGTCAATCTTCTTCTGTATCCGGTTAAGGATCATTTTGCAGAGGACTTTGAGAACGATACACAGTAACATGATGCCCCGCCAATTATCGCATACAGTCAGATCACCCTTTTTGGGTACCTTTACTAAGACACCTTGCATCCAGTCGGCCGGAAATGTTGCGGTTTCCCATATGTTGCAGAATAGTTGATGCAGTAGTTGTGCGGATACTACGGGGTCAGCTTTGAGCATCTCAGCTGATATGCAATCGACCCCTAGGGTGCTGTTCAATTTCATGCTACGGATGGCTGTTTGTGTTTCTATCTCCTGCACTGATGGAGCTTCGGTCTTCGGTGTTGACACGGGTAATGCGTCGAACCCTTGGCGGATCATGCTGAGGTGTTGATGGCGTGACCGACACTTGAAAAAGGTTTCCAAAGTGCTCGAACCAACGTTTCAACTGGTCAGCCGGGTCGGTCAGTAACTGTCCATTCATTTTCGGTTTCAGTAACGGTTTTTTTGGGTGTCGGAAACAGTAGGTTGTTGGCCTAAGGTCTTCTATCCACCGTGGTGGGGCTGCCACCTTAGGTATAGCTTACACCCAGTAACATTGACAGATTTTTTTGAGGATCGTTTGAATTTTTTTTAATCTGTTTTGTTTACAGGAAGATAATTCTCACAAGATTTTTATGAATGATTTCTAGTAAGAATTTTTCTGAAGATTACTTGTAGTACCGCTTCAAAATCCATGCTTGTTCATGGATTTCTTTTAAAAAAATTCCAGGGATTTCTCCAGAGATTCTTTAAGGAATTCCCCCAGGAATTTTCCTGGACACTTCTTCGGGAGTTTCTCCAGAAATTTATCAAAAGATTCATCTTGAAACTGATACATAGATACATGAGACATTTCTTCCAGAACTCCTCCTGGAATTTCTAAGGGTTACTGTAAGAAATTCCTTCTAGGATTGCCACATACGTTCTTGTATTTACACATCCTTCATGTATTTCTTCCTACTTTTTCCAAAGGAATTCCTCCAGAAATATTATCGGAATTTTTGCAGGTATTTTTCTTTAGGTTTTTCCGAAAAATATTTTGGAAATTCTTCCAGAAAATCATCTAGGAATCCCTTAGCGGGTTTTTCCAAGAATCCCAGACAACCAGTAATCGTATAAGATGTTCCATAAGATGATAAACTGGAGGCCATATGCGTGCATGCCTCCATTTAGGCACATGTTAAATGTACGCATATCGCCTCCACTTCGACATTTTATGCAACATCTTATACGATCACTGGCACTGGTTGACTGGGATGTCTGCATATGTTTTTCTTCTTCAAAACCGAAACAAGAAATTTGTTCACAAAGCTTCGGAGTTTCTTTTTTATTCATCCAGGGTTTTCTTTTAGAAATATAGAAACTTTTTCGTGTACGTTCATCTAGAAACTTCTCAACAGATTTTTTTTGGATCTTCTTCCAAAGAATTCCCCATAATTCCTTCAGATATTCTTCCAGGGGGTTTTCAGACCTTCAGGGGTTTTTTTTCCAAAATTTTAATTCCCAAGTATTTCTAAACATTTTTTGCAAAAATAGCTACCGTCGTGCGGGGCTTCTTTTTACACTTTTTCGTGGTTTTTCAACTTTATGACATTATAACTCCCAAAGTAGTGAATGGATTTCCACAATTTTAACACATAACAATCGTGAGTATGTATGTAGGATGTATGCAAAATTTGAGCTAAATCCATCAATAAACAAAAAAGTTGTTCATACACCAATCGGACACATCTCATATAGAACCGGATGGGGGCTACTTTGGACATTTTTATCTGTAACAAAACTGCTTTGAAAATTCCAGGGTTATTTAGAAAACTACTTTGTACCAATACTGAAGTATACTATATCAGACATGATTTCAATAAATATATGCGTTTTAAGATGGTTCTGTGCTACCTTTGGTATTATGAGCAGCGTGATATTGCTATATAAATAGCCTGAAAAAAGGGGTCATCAATCGTTTATTTAGGTGAAACGGTCATTTATAATTTATAACGATACAAATTTTCGATTGTATATGCTACGTTGATACATATTGAATGAAATCTTCAACCCTTTGAAATTTATGAACTGTAGAAACAATGCTTACTGACCAAATGTTCTGATACGTTATGTTTATTTTATTGTAATTGTAATTGTAATTGTAATTTTATTAGTTACGACACCCTGTTGGATACATTTGTATACCTATTATCAGGTCAAGGAGAAACAGTTGGATACTTTAATAAGGAAACTAATTAATTACATCTACTGAACAATGAATCTAACAGATGATTTGGGCTGATAGTTTGTATGAATTCCTGGGCAAATTAAAATATCCTAAATTAATTTATCGCCCCCTAAGGGCTGTTTTGAAGCTATTTTATTGGTTTATTCGATGTATTGTCGTGCCCTGACAAGCAATAAACGATCTTTTTGAAAAATAGTTTCAACCAAACGAAGGAAAAACTATTGCTTCATAACAGTCCCAAAGACATCAAACTGATTTGAACCATATTTTGAATTCAAAAAATCCATCTTCA
This sequence comes from Aedes albopictus, assembly GCF_035046485.1. Taxonomy (NCBI): domain Eukaryota; kingdom Metazoa; phylum Arthropoda; class Insecta; order Diptera; family Culicidae; genus Aedes; species Aedes albopictus. The sequence goes on from NC_085137.1 coordinate 22,463,436, forward strand.
AAAGTGTCCAATGTAGCCCCGCATTTCAAAAGTAGTCCCGCACGACGGTAACTTTTCAAAAAAAATATTGTTTTTTCTATTTTTTTTTTTTAAATTCTAAAAATTTCTTCAGATATGTATTTTCCAGGAATTCTTTTAGAAGTTGCTCAAGCATTTATTGTTTAGAATTAATGGCAGAGCTTTTCTACTAAGCTCTCATAATTTCTTTCTGAGAATTAAGGAAGTTTCTTGTGGTGTTTTTTCAGATACTCTCCTAGGTATTGCTTGGCATTTATCTAAGAATAGCTCAAGAGATAACTTCAGAAATTTCGCCAATTTTTTTGTCCAAGAGTTCCTAAAAAATCACAGAAATTCCTCTAGGAGTTTCAAAAGATTTCTCCATGAGTTTTTCGGGGAATTTCTTGTGAAAATTCTGCAAGTATTTCTAAGGAATTCCTTCATAAATTCATTAAATAATTCTTCATTATTTTTTTGGTGCAATTTCTGAAATAACTTCTGAAAAATCCCTGGTAGAATATCTCAAGAAATTCCGAAGGTATCTCTAAGGACATCCCATGAGATATTTCTGATGAAACCACAAGATCAATTTAGGAAATCAGTGGCATTTGGGAAAAATACTGGTGAATTTATAGAAATTTTTAATTAAATGTTTGAAGATTTTTCAAAAGTATGCTTGGATCCGCGTGCGAGCTTCTGAAAAAAAAAAATCGAAATACGTGGAGAAAGTGTCTGCAAAGATGCATAGAAAAAAAACTCTTGATATATTTCTAAGTGAACTTCCGAGGAAATTCCTAAAATGATATTTTTAAATAAATATCTTCAAATGTCCGTACAGAATTTATTGGACTTATAATGAATTTTTGGAGTAATACATGGGGGAAATTCTTAAGGAATCTCTGAATAAACTCCTGCTCTGGATGAATACCTGTATGAATCGCTGAAGGTAACAGTGCAAGAATCTCTGGAGGAATTCCTGCAGACAATTTCTGGACATAATCATGTGGGAATTTTCAATGGAATCTCTAGAACATCTCCTGAACTAATTTTTGGTATTATCTGAACCAATTTCTAAAGGGACATCTGTAAAATTTTCTGAAGAAAACACAGGCAGAATTTATTACTGTAAGCAGCTTTGGTAGATTCAATTTCTGAAGGAATCCATGGAATAACTTCGGAAGAAATCCATAGAAGATTTTCTGGGACTTCATTGGACATATTTATTGAGGAATCTCATAATGAATGTTTGAAGAAATCAGGGAAATTTCTAAAAAAGTCCTTCAAAGATTTTTTCTTGGAATTTCTGTAAGGTTTTTTGTGGAGTCTGTGGAAGATCATTTTACTGAAGACCTTGGTGGAGAAATTTTTGGTTTTCTCAATGAATCGTTGAAAAAATTTATGTAGGAATCCGTGGATGATTTCCTCGTATGGATTCCCGAAATAATCCTAAGGCAGATTTTTCAATGAACCCCGTGCAAGCTTTTCTAGGGGAATTTTTGAAGAAATTTCTGAAGGATCCAGTAACGAGAATTTCGGATGAAAGTCTGAATCCGGTCCATGGAAGATGTTCTAAAGAATTTTCAAAATATTTCTGTGGAAAAATTCCGGAAATTAATTTCTGGAGGATTTTCTAAAGGAATCCATGGAGCAATACAGGAAGGAATGGCAGCCAATTAAACGCCCCATAATAAATTCAAAATTTTCCATAAATAATTCGAAAATTGCCAATAAATAAATAGGGGTGGAAGCAACAATAAACTATAAAAGTTCCATAAACAAATCAAAAAGCGCATAAATAAATCAAAACTCCCCATAAATAATTGATTTTCGAGCAATAAAAAATGCCAGAATTTCCACAAATATATCAACAATTGCAATAAAAAACTACATTTTTTCCAACAAAAAATTTCGAACATACTACATCACAGAACTATTATGCTAGAAAGACTAAAACTATGTGTGCAATTTAACAGACAATCGCTTGCTGTCCGAACTCGCTAACGCTCGTCGGACTTTAAAAAGGGATAACATCTCTGTTCGCATTCTACCGGGCAAATTCTTGGATCTGTGGATTGCCTAGATCCGAATCGACGCAGTTAAGGCGCGTCGGATTTCGGAAACTTCGGCGGCCTTCTGCCGCCTCAGTTCCTCAATCCTCTATGCGGCTTCGCCGCATGGCTCGGCCGAAACTTTTACTTTACACATTGTTTCGTATATATTGCTAAATTTTCAATTGCTTTTTTGATGTTTTTCAATTGGGAATTTTTGAATTATTTATGGAAAAATCAGATTTATTCATGGAAAATTTAAACTTTTCTGGTGGAAAAAATGTAGTTATTTATTGAAATTTTTGAATTATTTGTGGAAATTCCGATATTTTTTATTGCTCGAAAATCAATTATTTATGGGAAATTTTGATTTATTTATGCACTTTTTGATTTATTTATGGAAATTTTATAGTTTATTATTGCTCCCACCCTTACTTCTTTATTGGCAATTTCTGATTTTGGTATGGAAAATGATGAATTTTCTATGAGTCGTTTATATTTTAGCCGGAAGGAATCCAGAGAAGGTTTTATAAAAGATTTCCCAAAATAATTTTTGGGGTGATTCTTGGGAAAAACTTTGGAAAAAGTTCTAACAGAAACTAGTAATTTTCTAATGGTGGATTATTTCCTGAAGGATTTCTCAAAGAAATCCCAAAAAGCGTTTATGGCAGAAATTCTTGAAAAAAAATACCTAGAAATTTTTCTGAAGCATTCGCTGGATAAATATCTAAAGAAATATCTGGCGGCTTTTTGGATAAGTTTCTAAAGATGTCCATTAAAACTCAAGAAATTCCTGGAGCAAATTTGTGGGGTTATTTATGGGGTAATCTTTGAATTAATCTCTAAAGAAATCTCGTGACGAATTTTTGGAAAGAATCTCCGAAATATTTCTATTATTTAATTTTTAACGAAATCTCTGAAGAAGTCTCAATATCGAGACTTTATTTGTGAAACTCGTCTAGTCGCATAAGTTTTCAATATAAGTACCATATTTTAGGTTCAACGTCTGAAGCTGTAGGTGATTGAATCTAGATATGTCGAAATGACATTTTCAGCACTGTCCATCACAGCTTTCCAAACGCTGTACTGCAGCTACCACTGTACACAACTGACTTGAACAAATTTCAAATGCAACTGTCACATTGCAAATGAGTAATCGTATTTCTGCATTCAATTGAAATTTATTTCTAGCGGTTGGTGGGTTTGTCGTTTCTGGTACTGTGCTCTTAACGATTGGAAAAATCCGTTCAGGTGTGAAGAAAATCGTTACGGCCCATTTTCAATCAACATTTGATATATTCAGTTTAAGAGAGTTCACGTGTAGTAAGGGGAAGCTGCATATAGCATGTTTTTGATGGGTGATGATAAGTTTTACCATTTCTTCAAATCAAAATTACCTTTTCCTGACGGAAAAAAAAAATACAAACACTTTCCTATCAAATCCACCTTCAACCATCGTCTTTCGTTCATCCCCATGTCCACAACGCTCAACACTCAACAGCTTCTGATTCTCCCTGAAACCCCAAAAAAAAAAAAGATGACCGGAAGCAATCAACGTCTGCTGCATTCAGCTGTCATCATGGCAGCGCAGCGCAATAATACCCTCCGGATGGAAGCTTGTTATCTTGGCTAATTAAGTTTGATTTTCGTTTCGTTGCCGAAAATGTTTCCCCCTTTCGAAGGGGAAAGCCAAGAAGCTCCTTCTCGTATTACATTCGACGAAACTATGTTGCCACTATGTTCTCACTAGAGAAACAAGATCCGAAACGACGTAAAGTGTATCATTTCGTGGAAGTTCTAACGCATGAACTCTAGAGCGATGGGGTCTTGATGAGAAGAGAACAAAAACGAAATGAAGATTGTGAAAGGATGCTACTCCAAAATGGTGCACTTTTGCAATCATTTTTTGTGTGTTTATGTGTGTTTTAGGTGGTTTATTTGTATGAACCTGAACATCATCAAAGTGTTGCTGATGTGCAGCAGTTTGACGCGGGTTTATTTTTCTTGATTTACGATTAAGGAAATGCTTGTTTCCTAATTTTATAACTTTTAACAACTTCATATACGACGAGTGAGGATTCTCGTAGTGTTGTACTTTTTAAAGCGACGCGCATCCTGAAGTGTTAATCATAATTAATTTTTATTATAAAATAAAGTATTTTATAATAACGATCAAACGATCAAATCTGACTATACATGTCAATGATTGCTCCTCCGTGATTGATCTGAGCTGGTACCAATTGCACTGAGATCCAAAGGGCTGGGACACTCCACTAATTCTCAAAGTGCCATTTAAGCAGCTAATGCATTTTAGATCAATAACGGCGCCGGCCACGTCCTTATAGTCAGTTGGAAAGGGAGAGGAATGTTAGAGTGTACTGGTTGTTGGGGTATTTGTTAGACGGAAAAGATGGGAGATCTGGGAGTCACCGTTGGGTCGGTGAAGCGATCCATGGATTGGGAGTGTTCGTAAGGTGATAGATTGTGTGGTGATTACTATGAAGGACAAGCGGCACAGTTCGCTTTGGTTGCATAATTTGCAGGTGTTATATACATTGTGCTGTGGAAGCTGGAAGGAAGGGAAACGAATTTTTGCTATTCGTTTCTGGTTCTAGTGATGGCTCTAAACATATGAATATACAAGAGTTATATATTTAGAGAAGAGAGAGAGAAAGTGGATAGAAATATGCAAAGTAGGATGAAATGGACGGGCCAGGGATTGAACCCAGGACCTTCTGCAACGAATCAGAAGCGGTAGCCACTAGACCACCAAATATTTTTAATAACATGTATTTATTCAAGTCTATGATATTTTCAACTTTTTTTCCGGCTATTGATTATGGATGGACTGTGCGTTAGTCAGCGGCCTATTTTCAAAACTTGTTGAAACTGAGTTTGACCTAAAATATTGAGATTTTGAGATGACGCGAACGCTTCAAAGTTGAGTTTTCGAGTGATGAAAAGGTGTTTTCACATTAAGTGTCATACCTTTTTGAATTTACAACTGATTTTTACTCATTTTTTATATTTTTTTCTTAAATTAATTTTCGAATAAAATTGTAAAACATTAAATTTCTACTTAACTTAACTGAATTTCATTTAAAGTCTTTTTACTTTTTACCCGCTTGACCAATCTCAAATCATTTAACGTGCTTATGTAGAAGAATTTTGGAAATAAACTGTTCTTTTGAAATGATTTCAACATGCTTTTCGATATTTAAACCGCTAAAAAAAACACGCATTCTACAACAAAAATGTAAACATTGGCAACGTTTTGATTGTTTTCATGCATAGTTTCGGGCTTAAATTGAAAAAAATATTATAAATAATCAAATGGAAGCCTCAAACTTTAATTTTGGGTGAATATTTTCATATTCTAAATGCAAGAAAAAACTCCTTCACTGTGTTCCATATCCCTACATATGATGCTTAGTATCAGAGTTTTAGTATAAACTGCCAAAAAAGCCGTCCTTAACTCCAATTTTACATAAAAAAAAGTATTAATGCATGTTTTGGAAGTTCCAGGTGAAAAGTATTTGAATTTGGGCCACCATCTTAAATATTCTGGTTCCCAATTTTGGACTCCGGATATCTTCCCTGTACCTATTATTGTATGGTTCTAGAGCCTAAAACTCTTTGAAAAAACCCGCCTCTTCTAGTTCTAGGTCGCCATTAAGGTGGCCCACACTTATACGAAAAACAAAAATTTAGAAAAATGTCAAGTCTTACCTCCTAAATCAGTTGTTTTGAACTCCCAGAAGCTACGTTCAAAATTTTAGCAAAATCGGTTGAGCCTAAGGGGGCGCTCAAAACGCTTGAAATTTGTATGGGAAAACTTGGCCAAATGTATTTAAAGTTTCAAATGTATTTAAAGGCCAAATGTATTTAAAGTTTTCGAATTTTACCGTGGCGCTGTGGGCGTTCAATAATCAAGCCCTTTGGCATTATAGTAGGTGACTATATACCAAACAACTTTGTCGAAGACAGCAAAGTGATCCAACGTCTGTGAAAAAAGTTATACCCTAGGAGGAGTGAGGATGAACTTTATTGTTGTTTTTCCAATACATGTAAAGGAATAATATGATTTTTTTTTTGCGCACAGACAGACATACATACACACATACATTCACATATACAGACATCATCTCAATTCGTCGAACTGAGTTCATTGTTATATGTGACTCTCCGAGCCTTCTATCGAAAATTCATTTTTTGAGTGAACATATAGCCTTTCAGTACACTTTGGTGTACGAGAAAGGCAAAAGAGGAAAACAATCCTTGCAAGTCTCTGAAAATATCACTTTAAAGAACTCAGATGGAATTTCTACATTCATCGGAAGGAATTGAAAGAATTACCTGTCTATAACCTCTAAACAAATTTCTCAAGAAATCTCCGGAGTGATTTTTAAAAGAACTCCTCTGAAAATATCCAAAAGAATCCAATTAAAATTCTTGAATAAATCGGAGAAGGAAATTCTGAAGAAATTTCACTTGGGGATCATTTTTTGAAGGAATCCGTAAAAATATTTCCACAGAAATCTAATGAATGCTGCTTTATAGAATGCTCGAGGAATTTCCAGAAATTTTTAAAGGAATATCTTAGGAATCGCAGCTGGAAGTCCCTGAAGAAAGAGTTTCAGAAACGATCCTTGGGTATTTTCTAAATGAATCCCTTGAAGAATTGATGATAAAATTAATTGAGGAATTTCTGAAGGTATCCAATTAAAATTTTCCGAGAGAATCTCCTGGAAGATGGAATGCTTTTTTTGAGGAATGCTTGGAAAAACATTGATTGATTGATTTGTCTTTATTAAAGAGACTTTCAGCCTTGGAAAAACATCTTTACAGTAATTGCGAAACGTTACTTTTGATACATTCATCGAGGAGTTTTTGAAGCGATTCATTCAACATTTATATTAGGAATCCTTTGAGACCTTTTTTATTAAGGAATCTGAAGAAAGTTTTCTTTGAGGCTAGACAGTTTTCTTAAATTGTACATGTAGCAAAATAGGAAGAAAATACCATAGGAGATTTTAAAGTGAGTTTTTCGAAACATCTTCAGAGAAAATTATGCAAGAATCACTGGAAGTTTTTCTTGAAGATTCTCTGAAAGAATCGACGAAGGAAACTTTGGAGGAATTTCTATTTAATCTGTTTACCATCATGCAAACTCGTTTGATGTGATGGTAAACAAGCTTCAGGCTGATATTTTGATAGAATTAATTGTTATTCACAGGTTGGGGCCGTTCATAAACCACGTAGACTTTTTGGGGGGAGGCGGGGGGGGTCTGACCAAAGGCTAAGCTCCATACAAATTTCAAAATTTTTGTATGGACTGAAGTCTGCGAGGGGGAAGGGGGGGTCTGAGATGGCCAAATTTTGGTCTACTTACGTGGTTTATGAACAGCCCCGTTGTTAAAATTGTGTTTAACTTATATTGAGTAGTTCTCTACTTTATTCTATCCGTCATGCTGTAACAATGTATATGGCGATCAAGTAGTATTTTAGCTACAATTTTATTTAGTTTTTATTTGTTTGTTCATACATGGGTAATTCTCGCTGAGACCGGCCCACTATTTACACCTTGTCTTCAAAAATGTTTAAGGTGCCGATTTTCTGAAAGCCCTCGCCTAAAAAGTAAGAAAAATGCATTTGGTTACTCAAATTGATGGACCCCCCGTTAGTTAGAGCCACAGCATTTTTTGCAGACCCCTCGATTTTAATCAACTGGTGGCTCATTTAAACCGTTATAACTCAAAAGTTCCTCCAAAAACCACCTCAAAACGAATTGTTGTTGAAAAGAGGAAAGATAGAGCTACTATTTACAATAATAAAAAGTTGGGACGGCCATATTGATTTTGGCCGCCATCTTGGATTTTTATACCAAAACATTTTTTTCACCATGAGGGCATCGACCGATTTTCAAATTTTTTTTGCATCAATTGAAAGCTGAGGCATTTATACATAACATATCAAAAAATTAGAGATGTTTTTTTTTCCTATCAAAAGTTATCTGCAGTTTTGTAAATTTAGCCACGTTTTCTCCATACATTTCCATGCGCACCGGCAACGACATGCAACAGCATCCGAGTTTACGCCTGCATGTATACACAAAGGCGCGTGCCGCAAAATTTGGCCAAATCGGAGGTTCGTTTCCGTTTTTGATAGGTTCTCAATGATGCGGGCATTGTTTTCATAACGTTTATAGTGTTTTGAAAAGCTTAAACCTTCAGCTTTCCATTAGTGGACTCAGAATTTAAATTCGTGTTCGTAAACACTGTGAAATATCGTTGCATTTATGTAAACGGCCGGCACCGGGCCCAGTGCGCAAAGGTGGCATGATTTACAAAACGGCAGATAACTTTTGAAAGAAGAAAAAGATATCTCTAATTTTTTTTATATGTTATGTATAAATGTCTCAGCTTTCAATTGATGCAAAAAATTTGAAAATCGGTGGTTGCCCTAATAGTGGAAAAAATATTTTGGTATAAAAATCCAAGATGGCGGCCAAAATCAATATGGCCGACCCAAGTTTTTATTATTGTAAATAGTAGCTCTATCTTTCCTCTTTTCAACAACAATTCGTTTTGATGTGGTTTTTGGAGAAACTTTCGAGTTATAACGGTTTAAGTGACCCACCAATTGACCAAAATCGAGGGGTCTGCAAAAATCGTTGTGGCTCAAACTAACGGGGGGTCCATCAATTTGAGTAACCAAATGCATTTTTCTTACTTATTATTATTATTATTATTTCTTTATTATAGAGATTTTCAGCCCTAGGCTGGTTCATCTCTTGGTTTTTTTCTTACTTTTTTACCGAGGGCTTTCAGAAAATCGGCACCTTAAACATTTTTGAAGACAAGGTGTAAATAGTGGGCCGGCCTCAGCGAGAATTACCCATATGTAGGTGGGCTTTAAATTAAATTCAAAAAAAAAAAACTTTGCGAAGTAAGAGAAAAAATAGAAAAACTAACTAATTTTAAATTTATTTGGATGATAATAATATTCAATCTTGACATTTTTTCTATCGCGTGAGATCATTAGGGGCTGTCCATAAACCACGTGGTCAAGAGGGGGGGGGGGGGTTTGAAAAGTCCCAAAAAATGACCACGTGGTTTATGGACAGCCCCTTAACGTTGACAGGTCTGTCGATCGTCATCAAATTACCTCGTATTGTATTCGTACGGGTGCTGCAGAAACTGGGCGTATGCCCAGGTTGTCAACAGAATCTATATGAAATTTTATGCAGATATCATTGGAAGAAATTGTAAAAGAAATATTGGAGGAGTCCCTGGAAGAATTTCTTTCCTGGGAGATTCTTTCGATAAATCGCTGGGTATAACTCTGAAAAAATGTATGGAAGATTTTTGAAAATAACAAGTGAAGAGGTTATATACTTGAAAAATTATTTAAAGGAATCCATCAAGAAATTACAAAGGAAATCTGTTTTTAAGGAATCCTTGGAGAATTTTCAAAATAAATCCTTCAGCAATTTCAAAAGAGTGTTTCGGTGGCGAAGTGAAGAGACCGCTTTTTTTTTCATTCGGACCGGCCGCGTCGTCATCGTCGTCAATTTGAATGTGCACATCGTCGTACCCGTGTATAGTTGTAGCTGTTCAGTGTGATTTCGGAGAAGAGGCCAGTTAGTGGAAGATGCTGCAGCACATACGCACTGGACACTTCGAAGGATGTTTATTGGTGAGCTCTTTCCATTTTATCATAATAATTAATGCTAAAGGATGTATAAAATTCTGCTCTGATTTTTGTGTATTTATCTAACAAATATTGAAAAGTTCGTCACGTCATGTGTCGGCGCTAGTTTTCAATGCACATTCAGTTGATAATAAATATTTTTCATTTATTTTTCGCATTTACACACAAATTTGAATGGTTCGTCATTTTCGGTGTCGACATTTGTAATATTTTAGTCAAAATGAATAAATGTTTGACTCAAGTAAAGGTTGCATGAATCAAATCACTTACCAAAGTGAATCCAAATCATGTGACTCTCCCCTCCCCACTAACAAAAACTGCTTCCCGTGACAGTCGTGGAGAAGATGAGGTGATCTCGGTCTCTAGTAGCAACGTACGTCACACTAACATTCCTTTCCTTCCTCGATGACCGTAAGGACGTGGCCGGCGCCGTTATTGACTAATAAAGTCTGGAATTCTCGAACTGTGCACATTGAGAGCGGTAGCTACTCCCAAGCTCCGTTTGTTTATTCCTTGTGCAATTTCGATTGTTCTGATCAATCACGGAGTAGCAACTACGAATTGTACGGTCATCTATGCTCATGCTCATGCTCATGCTCATGCTCAATAAATCCTTCAGCAATTTCAAAAGAAATGCCCGGAAATTTTTTCCGAATAAATCCCTGAAGCGTTAAAAAAGATCTTTGAATTTATTTAAGAAATCCCTGTAAGATTTTCTGTAAATCGTGCAAAATGAAAATTTTCAAGGTATCCATGGAATGTACTTAGACAAGTTCATTGGAAATAAACCTTCCTGAAGAATTTATACAGAAACTCGTCTAGGATTTTCTACAGGAATCCTTGGAAGAATTTCTCAACATATTTAAACAGAACGCATCGAGAACTTTCTTAAAGAATGTTCAGAAAAAAAATTTGAAAATCTAGAAATTCTCAAATTTTCATTGCATTCGGTTCATTGAATCTCGAGATATAACAGCTCGAAGTTGGTTAACGGATAATTATACCTTTTCCAGAATCTTTCTAACTACGTGTAGAATAGCCCAATATTTCCCAAATTTGGGCCACTAATACGCAACTAGTTGATGAACTTACAATAAACATTTGAGAGTATTTTCGAGCACTTTTCGAAAAGTTATAGCTAGTTAACCATTTAATGAAAAGTGAAAATTTTGCCTGTCCCGATCATTTTATCTATCCCCTGTATGAGTGCCCTTTTCTGTTAAGGAAGATGCGAAAACTTAAGCTTCAATACCGTTGGTGTCACTTAGTGGTATTTTTGATCTCCAAAATCAATAAAAAAGAAAAGAAAGCATGCACTACGACTTTGAAAGCACCGTTGATCATGTTTTCATGCGAACAGTCGAAGCAGTTTCCAAATGAGTTACCAATGAAATGTTTAAGGGATATACCGAAATGGCCAGCCGAAAGTACTCAAGCCAAGGCAATTCCAAGTTTTTGAGTACTTACTCAAAAATGTAACTTTGGTCAAATCGATATTTCAAATAATCTAAGAATCTATATTATAATCTGCCAAAATTTTGAAATTGGATGAAAAACGGCTGAGATATTAAATGTTGAAAGATACTGTTGCCACTTCCATGTCTCAAGAAGTTGGTGTTGTAAGTGATTTATATCATGACAGTGTGGGAGGTTAGATTTGTGTAATATTAACTTTCAAAGTTCACAGGAACATTCGAAATAACGATAAGGAAGTGACATTTTAAGGGGACACTGTAAATTTAGTGCCGGGTATGCTTTCACTATACCATGGGAATCATTCTCTTATACACGCATCGCATCTCAGCCATTGAGCTGAACCATTTTCATCCTTCATTCGTCACTTTGTCACCTGCTGTTCGGATTTGATAATTATACACTTTGATCCATTTACGCAGATCTTCACCGACCGTGTCCAAGTCCACGTTCACCCGCCTGGTCGATCGTGTCCACTGATTCTTCATGCCGAACACCCGAGGTTGATGCAATGCAATAGTAAGCCGCTGCCTAAGCGCAGTGCGCCAAACCCAGCAATCATCCAAGCTGTTTTTAAAACTACTTTCATCACTGTTTCCAACCATCAAGCGCGACCTTCGTCAATGAAAGCAGTTAGTTTTTTTTCTTTATTTTCTGGTGATGCATTTTCAATTTTTCACCCATTCGGGTCCGCCCAGATTGACCGATATGTGCGCTGCTACCTCCTCCAACAACAACAAAGTTGCCAGCAGCATTCGGAAGCCACCGTAAAACGAAAGACTTGCGAAAGATTTATTCGTTTCGGCCAGATATAAAAATACCGCCATACCATCGACAAGACATCATTCACCGACCACTAACTCAACGGTAAAGTTCAGTCCGTGTACCACTGGAACGCAGTTCGTTCAATTAAGGCATCTCAAAAAATGAAGGTAAGCGCACTTACGCCGCCGACTGTAATTATAAATTAATCCGCTTCGGTTTCGGCTCTCTTGCAGGCGTTCGTTGTATTGTCCATGGCTCTGGCCATCGCATCCTGCGCGGCAGTCGACGGTTCCTCCAAGAAAGAAAAACGTGGCCTCTGGGACGAAGGACACGAATCGTTCGATTTCGACGATCATCACGAAGATCACCACGAAGTGAAGCACCTGACCACCACCATCACCAAGAAGGTCCCGGTTCCGTACCCGGTTGAGGTCGAGAAGCACGTTCCGGTGGAAGTAAAAGTGCCATATCCAGTGGAAGTCGAGAAGAAGGTTCCGGTCTACGTGGAAAAGAAGGTCCCAGTGTACGTCGAGAAGAAGGTCCCCGTCCACGTTGACCGTCCCGTCCCGTACCCAGTGGAAGTCAAGGTCCCAGTTATCCAGAAGGAATACGTCGAAGTGCCAAAACCGTACGCAGTTCATGTTGAGAAGCACGTTCCAGTGGTGGTTCACAAGCCCGTGTACATCGAGAAACCAGTTCCGGTGACCGTTCTTATCAAGAAGACCCAGAAGAAGGGCTGGGGACTGTTCTAGGAATGATCATGTTAAGTTGTTGAGTATGTGTTGTAAATATATCTAGTTGAAAATTGAACTTTCTTGTATGTTTCCGTGTCTTAGAAGTGGTGTTTGCTAAGGCTCTCTCCCTACAGTTGCTCATCTAAGTATCAGTAGTCAAAACTAATTTTCAATAATTGACTCCATCCCGGGAGGATATCATAATTGAACAATTTTCACAGCTGAGCCGGAAGGTATTATCACTTGTCTCTCAGCTAGTGTTCTACCAACCTAATTAGCATGCAAATGAGTTGTCCTCTTCCTTGGCCAGCCGCCATCAGGGACCAGCAGTATTCACCCTCTCTCATCAAGTGGTGAATCTGATCATTGGAAAGTAATTTTCAACCTGACTGCATCAGAAATTAGCTATCTCGATTCGCATCACCTTCTGAAGAAATGTAAGAAAACGACGTCTTATTTCCTCGCTTCCCCCACAAAGACGAAGTGGAAGCGAAAAAAAATACGATAATGAGGCTAGAAAGTAATTATGTCTTAAATAAATTATCAAAGAGCATGAAGCTCGCTTCCGGAAAGTGCGAAAAAGTGCGGAAGATTCCCCTTGAAGATAAGTACACGACAGTTATGAACTCCGGAGAGCGCTCCGCTGACAAGTGCCATTCCCCTCACTGAACCCGAAGCATTCGGCCGCAGGAAGACACGCATCTATCCATGATGCTAGGAAAAGCAAGTGACGTTTGGAAATGGGACGCACGAGTATATGTAGGGCTTGTTGCGCTCAGGGTTTGTCGTTGCTATATTTACTGCTAAAATTCGTTGAAGAACTGAACTTTAACTCGCGACTGCAAAGTACTCGAATGTGTGTCAATATATACACTCCCGATCAAAAGTTTGGGGTTACCCCCTAAAAAACATGTAATTTTTTTAGACCTATATCTCCGCCAATTTGCGTTCGATTTCAAAACCCTAGGTTTCATTCATAAGATAATAAGTCAAAGAAACTTTAAACATGATTTAAAAGAAACTTTTTCAAAAAAATTTGTATGTAAACAAAACCCAAAGTTGCCAAGTTTTCTAAAAAATGAATATAAACTTACGGCAGTGTCGCTGGAAATTGGGTCGACCAAATTTTAAGATGAGAGCGGTAATATAACCCATTTTCTATTAGCTTTCAACTGCTTTTTACAGAACTTAGCTAAAAAATCTAGAAAAAAAAACCCTAGTTAATCCACCTGGCGGTGCTGGCGCCTTTCTCGTGCCTTCGAAAACAAAACTCAAGTGACATGTTGATGAATACAATTTCTTACCAATTGTGGAAAGACGAGGTGAATTTTATGTTGCCAAAATGGGGTGTTGCCAAAATCGGTAAAAATATTGTGATTTTACAACTTTTATGCGTTATTTTGACTTATATTATCAATATGGACTATTCACAAATTACAAAATTATTATTAGCTTTATTAGGGAGATTTTCAGCCCGAGGCTGGTTCATCTCCATGCGTTACAAAGTTACAAAACGCTGCTCTTAGATGACGTTCATGAATTACGTCATAATTTAAAAAAAATGTCGCCTTCAAAAACTTTATGAATTTATATATAGATATATATATATATATATATATATATATATATATATATATATATATATATATATATATATATATATATATATATATATATATATATATATATATATATATATATTTAATAGAGGTAAAGCTAAAAACATGTATTTAAGGCGAAACTGGAAGCATTTTCTCATTTTTTCGGTTTTTGATTTTTTATTAAATAACGAAGCAATATTTTCAAAATCGGTTTTCGTGCACAATTAGAGTATGGATCAAGGTATCTTCTGATTTTTTTTGAGGTGGAAAATGTTTTCCATTTTTGCAGAAACCATTTTTTTGTGAAATTTTGTTCAAAAATGGTTTCCGTAAAAACGAAAAACATTTTCCACTGCAAAAAAAAATCAGAAGATACCTTGATCCATACTCTACATGTGCACGAAAACCGATTTTGAAAATATTGCTTCGTTATTTAATAAAAAATCAAAAACCAAAGTGAGGAAATGGATCCAGTTTCGCCTTAAGATGATTTTGCGATGAAAAAAATTTTGTCGAAAAATTGTGTTGCCAAAATCGGCAAAAAAATGTTGCCAAAATCGGTAAGAAATTCTAACCAAAAACGGGTGTTGCCGAAATCGGTAAGAAACTGTATAGCACTTTCATATGTTTAACAAAAACCCAGAAATTATATCGTTTGAGCCTCAAAATCCCAAGAAAAACCCGCTATCTTGGATTTTGAGCCGGAATCTTGTAATTTAGAAAACCATCTTGGATATTCCGGTCGCCATTTTTGGACTCCGGACATCTTCTACCAAATATACCCATATTGCATGGTTTTAGGGCCTGAACAGCCGTAATCTTAAATTTTGAGCTGCCATCTTGGATATACTGGTCGTAATTTTTGGAGTCCAGACATCTTTCCCATACCAAATATACCCATATTGCATGGTTTTGGAGCCGAAAACTCCATGAAAAAGCCGCCATATTGAATTTGGAGCCGCCATTTTGGATTTTAGATCGCCATCTTGAATATTTTGGTTGTCATTTTTGGACTCCGGACATCTTCCTCATACAAAATGTACCCTACCCATATTGCATGGTTTTAGGGCCTAAAACTCCATTTAACAGCAGCCATCTTGAATTTTGGAACCACCATCTTGGATTTTAGACCGCCATCTTGGATATTCTGGTCGCCACTTTTGGACTCCCAACATCTTTCTCATATCAAATATACCCATATTGCATTGTTTTAGGGCCTAAAACTCCATTAAATAGCCGCCATCTTGAATTTTCACCGTCATCTTGGATATTATGGTCGCCATGTTTGGACTCCGGACATCTTCCCCATACCAAATATACTCATGTTGCATAGGTTTAGGGCCTTAAACACCATTAAACAACCACCATCTCTTGAATGTTGAGCCGCCATCTTGGATTTTAGACTGCCATTTTGGATATTCTGATTGCTAATGATGATCTCCGGACATCTTGCTTATATCAAATATACCCATATTGCACGGTTTTAGGGTCGTAAACTACATTAAATAGCCGCCATCTTGGACATTCTGGTCGTCATTTTGGACTCCGGACATCTTCTCCATGCCAAAAACATACACCCATATATCATGGATTTAGCACCCAAAACACCATTGAATAGCAGCCATCTTGAATATTCAGCCGCCAACTTGGACATTCTGGTCCACCAAAGATACCCATGTTGTATGGTTTTAGGGCCTTAAACTCCATTAAACAATTGCCATCTTGAGTTTTAGACCGCCGTCTTGGATATTCTGACCGCTATTTTTGAACTCCGGAAATCTTCCCCATACCAAATATACACATATTGCATGGTTTAAGGCTTGGTTTAAGGCCTAAAACTCCATTAAAGAGCCGCCATCTTGAATTTGGAGCCACCATCTTGGATTTTAGCCCGCATGTTGGATATTCTGGCCGTCATTTTGGGACTCCAGACATTTTCTCTTTACAAAATATCAAGCCCGTGCACAAGGGGGGGGGGAGGGGGGTTTGGGGGTTAAACCCTCCCCATTACCGACGCTTCATACACTAGGCGCCCCTCCGCCTTTTGCCGAAATTGGGAAAAACCCCTTCCTTGGCACCACTTCTGTGCACGGGCCTGCAAAATATACCCGTATTGTATGGTTTTAGGGCCTAAAACTCCATTAA
This sequence comes from Aedes albopictus, assembly GCF_035046485.1. Taxonomy (NCBI): domain Eukaryota; kingdom Metazoa; phylum Arthropoda; class Insecta; order Diptera; family Culicidae; genus Aedes; species Aedes albopictus. The sequence goes on from NC_085137.1 coordinate 22,479,912, forward strand.
ACAGTCGCCATTTTGAATTTGGAGCCGCCATCTTAGATATTCTGGTGTCCATTTTTGAGTTTCGGGCATCTTCCTCATACCAAATATACTCATATTGGATAGTTCTACGACACACATTTTCAACCGCCATCTTGGATTTTAGACCGCCATCTTGGATATTCTGGTCGCCATCTTGAATATTGGGCCGATATTGGGGATTTTCTGGTCCCCAGTATTAATTTCCGCACAAAATTCGTCAACCATGCTAAAGGTTACAAAAATCGGCACAGTTTGATGTGTCGCATGATGGGGCTTGGTTCAGTTTTATATATGACCAGTTCCACCGGTGCTGGTCCGGATCACTAAAATGGCCATACCTCCGGAACGCCTTGACCGATCCTAACCATTTTCAATAGCAAACAATGCGGTTAAATTTCGATTCGATTCGTGCTAAAATACGTAAAATCGGTCAATGGGAAGTGCTTTAAAAGTGAGTGACCTTTTTTGTACACAGACATACATACACACATACAGACATCATCTCAATTCGTCGAACAAATCAATCAATCAATCAATTCGTCGAACTGAGTTAATTGGTATATGTGACTTGACCCTCCGAGCCTTCTAGCCTTCTTCGTTTTTTGAGTGAACATATAGCCTTTCAGTACACTTTGGTGTACGAGAAAGGCAAAAAGTTATTAAGTAAATTAATCATCAGCCAAAAGTTTGGGGTCACTTTCGTAAAACATGGAAAAGTGATTTGGTGATATCTTCGTCATCTGTTGTTCAATTTTAATTCTTTTTGGCTCATTTCAAAGATAATTAACTAAGTTTATGTTTGATGTCTTTAACTTAACGTATTTAACGATTTTTGTATATAAAAATGTTATGTAAAGTTAACACATTCCACCACACTTCAAAAAATTAGGCAGCTTAACGTTAAGTTTCAGTATGTAAATTTCAACAAATATGTGTGGTTCAATGTCTATGCAGTAAGTATCATTCATTTTCTTTCAAATAAGCCAAGAAGAATTAAGATTGAATGAAAGATGACAAAGATATCTCCAAATCACTTTTTCATGTTTTAAGATAGTGACCCCGAACTTTTGGTCGATGACATCAAGGACTAATTTACTTTATAACTTTTTTTCTAGATTTTTTAGCTAAGTTCTTTAAAAAGCAGTTGAAAGCTTATAGAAAATGAGTTATATTACCGCTCTCATCTTAAAATTTGGTCGACCCAATTTCCAGTGACACTGCCGTAAGTTTATATTTATTTTTTAGAAAATTTGGCAACTTTGGGTCAAGTTTACATACAACATTTTTTGAAAAAGTTTCTTTTAAATCATTTTTAAAGTTTCTTTGACTTATTAATTTTTGAATGAGACCTAGGGTTTTGAAATCGGACGCAAATTGGCGAAAATATGGGTCTAAAAAAATGGCATGTTTTTGAGGGGGTGACTTTTGATCGGGAGTGTACGTGAGAAAAAGAAAGAAGAAAATAAAGTTTTGCTTTTCTTCTCGCGCACATTTAATAGCGGGGGTTTTCTTAAGAGTGATAAAGTTTTGGATTCTCTTTTCGCATCGCAATCTATGATCACTATACCGTTTCGGCATTATTACCGTAAACCGGGAACATATTGATTACCGGGTTGACAAAGACTATACGTTCTTCTGTTAAATAAAGCATATTTTTAATAGCTTCCTTCGTGTTGAAATATGTTTCAGATACAAGTTTTATTACGAACTATAAACACAAGCCCAATTTCTAAATGCATCTTTACCCTAAGGATCCAAAATACTCTTCATCAAAAAGTGATTTCTATTCTGTCATCAGCAGCTCTTCCGCTGACGAGGGGGACGACACAGCTTCTCAGCATGTTTATTTTGTAATCGAGAGCGATATAAATTTTATTGCACTTTTCCCCCCACCACCCTCGAGCAAAGCATGTACTATACCTACTACTTTTCCGGGTCAAAAGATGAGGCGAAGGATCTTTCTCCCCTCCAGGAATTTGATTTCACGACCATTTCGGAGCCACCACACGGCCACGACGGATGGTGTTTGAACAGGCATGCCACACATTCTAGACCAAGCGCAATGGTCGTGGCTCACCATCGAAATTCATTTCGACATGTGTTTCGTCATAGCTACACCGAGACGACTATCACAAAGTGGGGTATTGAAAGTTGTATGAATTGCATACCGCCGCCAAGAGGAGGGTCCCCTTCAGTTTGAACAGTGTGACGAGAGGGGAACGGCGGTGGTTGTAAAATCAACATTTCCACGCTCTGATTGAAAGCGTTGCCCTTCCGGAATCAGCAGCCACCCGTTGCGAGAAAGGATGGATCTTTTATTGGAAACTTTTCCTTGTGAATTTGGAAGAAAATTGCCTGGGTAGAATTTCATGGCTTCAGCTGGTGTACAACCCTGCGTGAAACAATTTGTGAAATTTGGATAAATTAGCAATCAGGTATCAGTGCTGAAGTAAACTGATGAGAGATAACGATAGGAAATAAACTTCAAATTTCATGGGATTCAATCAGGTGTCAGAACTCTTCCTTCTTCTTGTTATCATTCTTCATCAACTTCTTAATGCTGTATAAAGCAGTCATGAGCCGAAAGGGCCTGAGTCAGGTGGAATAATACTTCCACATGGCGCTATTGAACAATTCCCTTACATCACGAGTCACTACTGCGAATCCCACTTCTCTTACGCTAGAGCGCTAACTCGGCGGTTTTGTAACCGACAGGATAGCGTCTACGGTCGACCTCTCCTTCCGGAAGCCGTATTGGCCACTCGAGAGATCATTTACATCCTCGGTGTGCCTCAACATTCTATTGTGGATGATTTTTGGTAATAGAACCAGACTCTGCCTCTTCAATACTACTGGGGAAACTCCATCGTCCAAGCATTTCTGCATAGCAGACCTAAACATCTCGGGAGCCTCTGCAATAGCTACTTTTAAGGCCAAGTTCGGAACTCCGTCCGGACCTGGAGCCTTACCTACGCCAAGGGACTTTGCTGTCCCCGCAAGTTCCACATCGGGGACCTTCTCCTCATCGCCAGCTTCAGTCCCCGGCTGTTCTACGAATTAAGGCTAAGGACTAGGATCATGACGCGGAAAAAGCCCCTCGATGATCCCCTCCAACATCTCTGGAGATTGCTCTGTTGGAGCCATTACACCTCTCGTCTTGGCCATCACGATCCTGTAGGCATCGACCCATGGATTTGCATTGGCACTCTGATAGAGACCTTTTTGCTTGCCCTTATCTCGGTCTTCAGCGCTGCAGAGGCGATCACCACCCGTTCGTTTCGCTCTTTTTCAGATCGTGCTTGCTGCATCCGCCACCTAGCCCGTAGACAGGCGCAGCACAGACCCGCATTCGCGTCGGCCCACCAGTGAGTCGGTGCTCTCCCATTTCTAGGGTGGACTCGCAAATGCATGGTCGCATCACACGCATGCGAGAGCACCGTCGTCATCCAGTCCAGTATCTGCGTAAACTGCTCCATCGATCACCGCTCATAACAGCTACAAAAGAAGACTCCGTTTACCTTGGCGACCACAACGCCATCCTAGGTAGTAGACACCAACTCCTGGACGGGGTACTTACCCGTCGTTGATATCGCCGCCATTTTTCCGGATCCATCTACGATCCAATTTCCATTGCAGGCGGGTACTCGGTATGGGTCCACTGATGGCGTCCCCACTCAAAGCAGGTGCTGAGCTGCGTCACAGTGGCGCAAGTTTAGCTGCCTTAACTGCACTGTGATTTTTCAGCTACGACTCTTCTGAAAACTGGGCACCTTGGAACATCCGTTGGGTGCTTGTTGTACGTTGATTTTCCAGAACGAATCAAACACGTGGACGGATCCGTGCAACCTTATGCCTTATGGCATCCGGCACAGATAGCTGTATCAAGGCTACCTGAGTCGCTGCCGGCCTCTTCCGTATCGGACGGTGGCCGCCTGTACCTCGCAGTGTTGCCGCAGTGCCTTGACGATCTCTTTCGCTTCGGTGATCTCGTCTAGATTCTTCACTTTCAGAGTCGCCTCTGCTGTAAGAACCCTCATCTCGATATCCTCGAAAAGGACCTCTTCCGTCAAACATTTGTAGACAGCACCTTAGCGCTCCTTGTCGCGCTTGAGCTGGAGGATTATGTCACCCGTACGAGTACGTCTAAAACTGCGGGCGTCGGCTCCCAGATCCACGAGCTTGACGTCGCTTCTGAGTACTTGGACTGTTCAGTCTTGATCATCACCTCATCACCTATCCTCCTACTTCTCCTGCGTTTGATGTTCCTACGATCCTGCCCATCTAGTGATTTTTCAGCTTCCTCTTCTACTAAACTTTCGTCCAAGCGGGTCCTCCCCTGCTCTACTCTACTTTATGGTTGTTGAGGGCCCAACAACGGTCGCAACCCCCTATTCCAATCATCCGGGACGGGCCAGTCTTTTCAGGCCCACCCTTCCCTGCTTTCCGGGATGCCTGGCTGGGGGGCCGATTTGTGGGCATTACTGCCAACCTTTGGGATTAGTATCCGTCTAGCCTTGCGGACACCGCCAGACAGCTCCTCACCTGTCGGCTGTCTCACCCGCTTCTGCGAGTGTTTATCAAAAGCAGTCGTATTCGCCGCAACCTTTCGCTACCGGCCAATGACCATTTTGTACGGACTAATAAAAATTTTTGTATGGACTAATGACCACGCGGGGGGGCTTGAAAAGTCCCAAAAAAATGACCACGTGGTTTATGGACAGCCCCTAACCTTTGCTTTCGTCGGTTCTGCCGCTGCTGCACTTTCCACGAGTTTTTCGTGGTCTTCCTTGGCTTCGTTCATTGACTGTCGAAGTCACAACAGGGCCTGCTTGAGGTCCTTGCTTATGTTGAACTGCAAGGACGCAAAGCCAATTCAATTATGTTGCCAAGACGCTGCAAAGCCTGTACAGCCACCTCCATCGCAGAGAGCTCGTCTCGCTTTTGATTGATGGCCCTCATCAACCACGCTCCGTTCACTATCTCCCCAGCAAGTTAGCCGAAGAATGAATTGAAGCTCGGACGCTGGCACTACGTGCACAGCTTCTTGCTTCTCCTTAACGGAGATCTAGCCATCTCACTTCTTACGAAGGGGTCAGAACGTCGGCTCAGGCGGCATGTTCTCCTACTCGATCACTCATTCCTCGGCACGGGTCGCTTTACACCTTGAATTGGGACTAGTTGTCCTATTCTTATCCGTCAACAACGCGGCTGACTCGTTCGTCAGGCCTCGGGACTGTTATCCCTGCTGCCCCAAGCCCGTTAACCTTACGTGGCCGAATCTGTATAAGTACTGTTCCAAGCACCTATGACCAGACAAAAACTGAGTTATGTGGAAGGTTACTTTCACGTATGCCCTTATTATCTACACCGACAGATTTCGAGTCAGATTAGGTGTCCGATGTGCAGGAAACAAGGTTGTTGAAGTTTTGTCGATCGTCTAATATCATTCCCAAGTGCATGTCATGTTATACAGCATGACTCTGTGTGTTAACATGACATATGGTCGGCGTTAAGTCAGAGGGGACCAAGTAACAAAATTGACGAAAATTAGATTTTTAAGGCATTTGATTAAGAATTGCTTTAGCTACTTGGAACATTCACCCAATTTTCTTAATGTTACAATTAACGAGAGTTATAGCACAATTTTCTTTTGATTGAACTGCTAAAATTGGTTATAGTGTTCAGTCAGAGTGGACCAAATGCTTGATGTTAAGAGAATTGAAAAAATATGTATTGGTTAAAATCCCATAATCAAAATGGTTTATCATCAAAATATAATACGTATTCAAATTGTATGACACAGCACGTGAAAATCCATTTTATTGTGGTCAGTATCGTATTTTACAGATCATCGTGTTGAAGCATATTGTGGCATTTCGCGTGCAGACAGAGTGGACCATGTGTCTCTGAGAAAAATAGTTGAAATTACCTTATTCTTCGTAATCTTTTCTAACTCAAAATATATTTGTTGAGTAGCTATTGGGCATCATATTGAAATGTACCGACACCCGTTTCATGAAGAAAATGATTTTACCGGTTATTTAAGAATTGTGTACTTGGTTTACTCTGTCTGAACGAATTATTGAAAAACGCAAGTCCTCCGAAGTAATGATTATGAACTGTGTAACTACAATATTTCAAAAACCTACGTTCAATGAAAATACGTTCAAAAGTAGTTAGCTATTACATGTTCAAGTTAAGAATTCTTAAATAGCTCATTAATTGACTACCCTCCATGTGATATTGAACTGTTGTACTTGGTCCACTCTGACTGAACATAAAAATTTAAAATGATAATCAACAGTGTAATAACAGAAACATCAAATTTCAAACTTCCTGCTCACATTATACACCACTTCTATTAACTGTTGTCCTACTTGTGCATTATTTTTTCATCAAATGTGTAAAAACTTGAGTGTGAACTGTAGTTGGTTGTAGATTTTCCAAAAATCGTTCAGTCAGAGTGGACTAAGTACAACCAATTACTTAGCAATTTCTCGGTTTCAAGATTTTTTTACGTTTTTTCGCGATCTATACAGAGCGATGCTTGAATAGTTATTAAGTTTTATGGCAAAAATTCAAGAATATTTGTTGAAAACCTCAAAACTTATAGAGTTGAAAACTTTAAAGTCGTTTTTCTAGAAATTAGGTAAAAGACACATGGTCCTCTCTGACTTAACGCCGACCATATAATACAAATTTACAAGATATATCATGTGAATCATCAAAACACTAAGTTTACATGACTAAACTGAAGTTTGCATGGCGTGTAAATCTCATTATTTTTTCTGTATAGCAACTACAAATGAAGATTCCGTTGAAATCTTTATCTGCGCCACAAAGTCGTACACAGTTGTCTTGTCTGCTGTGCAGTTGCCATCTACCTTTGAGAGAATCCGGGATGGCTCCGAAAATAATCGCAATATCACACTTTTGATCTACAACGTCTTGTTGCCGCAAAAGCTGTGCTGTATCACAATGATGGAGGTTGTTTTGATTTATCTGGCTGAGTTTCACTCGCTTGATGGAAGGACGGACATATACGGCCACCGGTCGGATGATTCCTGTTTTCCGTGTACCGTGCAGAGCAAGAGACGAGCGAGACTTCCTGCAGTCTTGAGGCCTATGGCCTACCTCTCCAAATCGTCTACATAGCATGCTCCCGTGGTTCCCTTTGCAGGTTCGTGCCAGGTGGTCGAAATCTACACAGATCGAAAAAATTAGTGTAAAATTCTGTGACATATGAAGCACATAATTGGAGCGTGGAATATCACAGAAGTTTACATGACATATCATGTAAAAGTAATAAAATATCATGTACACTTCCATTATATGTTATGTAATTCAGCATGACTCTGAGTGTTTACATGACGTGTAACACAAATATATATGATATATCATGTAAACCATCACAACACTAAATTTACATGACTAAAATGAAGTTTACATGACGTGTAAATCTCATTATATTTTTATCTGTGTATAAATTTGAAGCACATTTTCCGGTTGCTAAGAAATGCTCGGTAGGTACACCGACCAGCCTACTTTGATTTTTCCAACTTGCAATGCCCACGGTGTACAGCATTTAGAAGGTATACATTCCGGAAAATCTGACAGTTTTTTGATGACGTAATTTAAATCGTTCATGTGCCCAAGCAATACACATGTTATATTAGAGTTACGACAGCGCAAGTTTTGGTTGTATAGAAGTTTATTGGACGTTCTAACATAATGTTAGAATTCCGTCAAACTAACTTCTGTTCAACCAAAACTTGCTCTGTCGTAACTCTTATATAACATGTGTGTTGCTTGGGTTAGGCGTGAATAAAATGATCTAGTACTCCACATCAATTCAATGTATCAATGTAAAAGGACGATAAGAACGACGTCATGATGTTTACATATCTAACTAGCCTGCCTTGTGATCTTTATGGCGTAGCAATGCCTTGTTTGCTGCATAAATCGGTAGTTTATCGATGCTACCTTCGTGCCCGAAGGCCCATTCCTTATGTGAATGTTTATCTGGACTTCACTATATTGACGACGACTGTTTTGAAGACTTTCGAATAGTTTTAGCGTTTCAGTCTTTTCGGGGTCAAAAACCCTGAGGAAGATCCAATGAGGATCGAAACGTTGGAAGAAGAAAAGATTTAGTTGGTTTTGACCCCGAAAAGACGAAACGCCAAAACTATTCGAAAATATCTGGACTTCTCCAAGCTCACACTGCTCCTTCATAGCTAAGCCAACTTTTTCCTCCGATGTGACCTCGTCCAAGTCTTTGCAATGGAGGGTTGATTCTGGACACAGAGTTCTGCTTTCGACTTTGTCGCCCATAGCTCTCTCGGTATGCTCTTCGTAGGAGGACCTGCTAGCTTTTGGATTCCTGCTTAACTCCAGCTTTTTTAACACTCGTCCGCCCCTTGCCACTTAAGGGGTCGGATTCGTCCGCATGGTGCCTATAACGATGGGAGCTTCACCGGCTTCACCTTTGGCGCTCCTCCTGGTGAACTTCCGTTTTTCGGACCTGTCATCACTGCCCGATTCCTTTGTTTTTTTTTTGCCGCCGACTTGCCACGAGGTATGGCTGACTGCTGCGGTGATAAGGACTGTATCGGAAATTAACTATATATGTTCAAAACATCCTAAAAAATAATTTATTCAAGTTATAAATAATTTTATTTTTGGAGGTACTATATAAATCCTCAGAAAAAGGAATGGCACTTTTGCTTTTGTAAAAATAATTATTTTACATGGTCATCAATCTCAAAGTTTAAACGCATGATCTTAAAATTTTGGACACCTCTTAAAAATTTGAAATTGCGGAAAAAATGGATTTTTTTTTTATTTTTTCAAATATTTTAGCGCAAATATATTCTTTCCCAGATTGCTCATAATATAGGTAAAAAATTATTTTCAAGAAAAAGTTCGACTCCATTTGAGCGCAGTTCTTAAAAATGAAAAAAGGTCATTTTTCAGGGACCCCATTTTTTGATGCTTATTCAAAGCACGATTACGCAAATAAAAAATGCATCAAATTGATGATTAAATTTTTTTCTAATTGGAAATGTTTTTAAACTTAACGACGAGGTAGCTTTAGTAGAGAACGGAATTGTATAACCTTTGAAGATATTTAAAACAGGCTGTCAAAGTTCGACAAAAAATTAGTGTTTTTTTAGGATAGGTCATTTTTTAAATGTTGAGGGTTTTTCGATCATAAATACTTTTTTTTAAGTTGGTGTTCGGTGATATGTTATGTGTACATGACTGCTAACAATAATAATTATTTTTTGGATTTTTCGCCGTACAAGTTTTATTCGCTACAGGTTATTGAAACGCTGAAAAATCTTTAAAAAACAACAATTTGTCCAAAACTTTAATTTGTGAGGTGTATTCATTCTACAATATTTTCAATAATGCTAAACATTTTTCAAATTTTTTCAGGCTGTTCTAAACTTGACTGTATTGTGAAGATTTGATAGAAGAACCGAAATGATAAGACCAAACATGCTTCGAGATAGAGCATCCTGAATGTTTATAGTTAATTTCCGATACACTCCTTATTCTCCGCTGATGGGTATGCATCAGTAAAATGGGCGTCCTTGTGTTTCTTGGAGCCAGCGGCCTTGACCACTTCGGCGTGAAGAAGAGCGTAGTTTGTATCCTTTGGGGGATACTTCCAACAACACTGACTTCCTTCGCAGTTGTACTGGTTTCTACTTTTCACGCTTCGGGTGTTCGGCTTGCTACACTGGCATTTTTTGTTGCTGATAACTCCTTCTCAGCTGTTTCGGCTCTGTGTACCATACTCATCCACTTCTTCACTGCCGATCCAAGAGTCCCTTGGTTCTTAAACAACAACATTTTGATGACCTTGTGCATGTTGCTTCTTTTATCGACATATTCGTGAAGCTGATCAAACATCTTTTCTGCTGCCTTTATCCATAGTAGTTTTGGTACAGTCGACCACGTGCTGTACTGCTGCTTTTGCTTTTGTACTTGCTCTTGCTGTTTTGTGGGTTCTCAGCCTTGACAAAGTTAAAACGCTATTATTTAAATTTGTCCGACATTTTGGTCCGTTTGGGACCTTTTTCATCGACTCAAACGGACTGAAACTTCGGAAAAAATAAAATAAGAGCGTTTTCGAATGAGTGTAATCAGTTTTGTAGATCGGTACAAGAAGAGCGTTTTCAGTTTCTAACTACATTCGAGCACACCAACGATATAAATAAGAGGTTAAGAGTTTAACACAAATAAGTATTAACGAGAATGATTGACAGTTACTGTAGAAAAGCAAAATGGTACAACTAATTGAAACAAACGCCAAATCAATTGTTTCACCCTTAGTTCCTCAAGACAAGTTGCGCTATTACTTCACCTAATCAACCAAACCATTAACCGATCAGTGAACGTATAAAAAATTGAAGCAACATCTCTTCAAACGCACCCCTCCGTGCCGGTAGGTTCATGTCGGAATAAATTAAATCCGCCCGCAAGTGGTATGCGGGTATATGCCATACCGGCTTAATTACCTACGTTTTATTTCGCCCACGGGGATGACAGACAGCACTGTGTACAATCACTTACCCGGCTTTGATTGAACATGGTGTTTAATAAATTGATGCTCAGTTTCGAATGTGGAACTGGTGCACTAGGTTCGATTGTGCGCGGTCAAAAATTTAGAGCAAAGTTACGTGCGTTCATATAACACTGGAAATCAATTAAGAAGATGAGAAATTCATAGGGTCTGGCTCATTCTGCGAGTCATGTGAGGAGCAGAGAGTAAATGAATAAAAATTAGCATGGTACGATTTATTTTTGTGTGATAATATCTCTTTGCAAAATATTCCAATTTCAAAGGAGATGAACCAGCCTAGGGCTGAAAATCTCTATAATAAAGTAATCATAATAATTCCAATTTCAAAAATGTTTATCCACGTCTTGTTCAGGTGAAGTATATATACTAAGCGTATTAATATATTCTATTTTTTTTCTATGTATTGTGATATTTTGTGTGAATATGTTGTTTAATTATTATTTACATATATTAGGCAGAATAAAAGTTGGGTCAATATTTGTCATCCGGTAAATAAAGTTTAGGCGAGTGTTCGATAGAAATGTTGTTGCTATTACAAAACTTCTACATCATATTATTATATTCAAAACTCAATTTGAAATGCATGTGCTTTGTGCATCAATATTCTACAAATACGGTGTCTAACCTAGCAGTCTTTAGTTGGATGAAGATTTATTTATGATAAACCTAAGAAATTTTGCACCAGTCTAATTCCGAATTATATTAATCTGTTTAAAAGTTTGCTCAACACCTTGGTGGAAAGTAAGTAAGGTATTTGAGGCAAATAATTAAATTTAAAAAAAAAAATCATCCAAATCTAAAGGAACCTGTACCTGGCGCCAGGTGTAGTAGTAAAACTCTCGATACATTAAAATCATGTCAGTCTGATAGCACTTTTAAACATATGTACATATTACTAATATTAAAAACTAAGACCATTTAAAACCACTTGGATGATTCCTTCTTCTTCTCCTTGACGTGGTACGTCACTGGTACGTGCTTTGTGATATAAACCGGTTTCTCGATGTACTCTGGAACGAGCTTTTCAACATGAACTGCGTACGGCTTCGGCACTTTGATGTATTCCTTCTGGACAACGGGAACCTTGACTTCCACTGGGTATGGGACTGGACGATCTACTTTGTACGGTATGGTTTTCTCCACCACAAACGGAATCGTCTTCTCTACAACGTAATGGCTCGTTTTCTCAACTTTCACTGGATATGGCACCTTGACTGGGACGGCGACATCTTTCTGGACTTCAACTGGATATGGAGCTGGGACAGTTTTGGTGATGGTCACTTTTTTGACAATTTTTTCCTGCTTACTAGTGCTGCCAGAATCATGGCCGCCACCGGACTTGCCCGAATCGTGACCGCCACTGGACTTTCCGGAATCATGTCCACCACCGGAGCTATGTCCGTGTCCACCTCCACCGCTGCCGTATCCTCCACTGAGGCTACCAGAACTGTGTTCATGTACAATATCATGTCCTCCATGCCCGCCTCCAGAGCCTCCATGTCCTCCGCCAGAGCCTCCGTGTCCACCGCCAGAGCCTCCGTGTCCACCGCCAGAGCCTCCGTGTCCTCCACTAGAGCCACCGTGTCCTCCGCTGGAGCCACCGTGTCCTCCGCTGGATCCACCGTGTCCTCCGCTGGAGCCACCGCGTCCACCACCACCAGAACTCTCCTTGTGTCCTCCATCGAAGCTGCTGAAGCTGTGACCGTAGGCGCCACTAATATCACCAGAGCTTTCTTTATGATCCCCTCCGAAGCTACCGAAACTGTATCCATGTCCACCACTGCTACCACCATGGTCATGACCCCCTCCGATGCTTCCGAAACTATGACCACCAGAGCTCTCCTTATGATCCCCTCCAATACTACCGAAACTATATCCGTGTCCTCCAGAACTCTCCTTATGACCCCCTCCAAAACTGTGGCCGTGTCCTCCAGAACTCTCCTTATGATCCCCTCCAAAACTGTGGCCATGTCCTCCACCGCCACCACCAGAACCGTGGTCATGACCTCCTCCGATACTTCCGAAACTATATCCATGGCCTAAACTGATACCACCGGAACTCTCTTTATGATCTCCTCCATGACCTCCAAAGCTATGGCCGTGTCCTCCAGAACTCTCCTTATGACCTCCTCCGATGCTACCGAAACTATGTCCATGACCTAGACTGATACCACCAGAGCTCTCCTTATGACCTCCCCCATGGCTGCCAAAACTGTGGCCGTGTCCTCCAGAGCTTTCCTTATGACCTCCATCGAAGCCGCCAAAGCTCAATCCATGGCCTCCAAAACTATGACCATGTCCTCCAGAGCTCTCCTTATGATCTCCTCCGATGCTGCCAAAACTATGTCCGTGGCCTAGACTGATACCACCAGAGCCCTTCTTGTGATCTCCTCCGATGCTACCAAAACTATGCCCATGGCCTCCGGAACTCTCCTTATGACCGCCTTTGAAACCACCAAAACTTAGTCCATGGCCTAGACTGATACCGCCTGAGCTTTCCTTATGACCCCCTGCGCCATGGTCGTGTCCGCCAGAGCTCTCCTTATGACCGCCAAAACTATGACCATGTCCTCCGGAACTTTCCTTATGACCTCCTCCAATACTGCCAAAGCTATGTCCATGGCCTAGGCTGATACCGCCTGAACTTTCCTTATGTCCTCCTCCGATGTCACCAAAACTAATGCCGTGTCCTCCAGAACTTTCCTTGTGACCCCCTCCGATATCACCAAAACCATGTCCATGGCCTCCGGAACTCTCCTTATGGCCACCTCCGATACTGCCGAAACTATGTCCATGGCCTAAGCTGATACCGCCTGAGCTTTCCTTATGTCCTCCTCCGATGTCACCAAAGCCATGTCCATGACCTCCAGAACTCTCCTTATGACCTCCTCCGATGTCGCCAAAACCGTGTCCATGTCCTCCGCCTGAGCCATGACCATGTCCTCCGCCTGAGCCATGACCATGTCCTCCACCAAAGCCAGCAAAACTATGCTTATGATCATCGCCGGAGTCATGGCCAAATCCTCCACTATGGCCAGAAGACTCTTCCTCGTGTCCTTTACTGAATACAATGATATGTCCGTGGTCTCCACCGTAACTGGATAATCCATGTCCCTTGCCGGTGTCGTGAGACTCGTGCCCACCAGATGATTCCTTTCCATCGCCTCCATGTCCTCCATCAAAGCTAATGGAACCATGCCCGTATCCTTCGCCCAAACTTGACGATTCCTCGTGGCCCTTGCCGAAGCTGACGGCCCCGTGTCCATGATCTCCACCGTAACTGGATAATCCTTCTCCGTATCCCTTACCGGCGTCGGATGACTCTCCTCCGTGTCCTTCACTTCCACCCGAGGAACCGTGTCCAAATGCGTCATCCCAGAGATCCCGCTTTTCCTTTTTTGTGGAATTGCCGACATCTGCGCACGAGGCAGTGACCAACACCATAGCCAACACTACGAACGCCTGAAAACAGCACAAAGATCACAGGTTAATCCAATTGCACAACCACTTAACCCAAAACCCCAAAACCCGTTCATCCTACCTTCATATTTGACGCCGCTCGCTTAAACCCAAAATGCGCTCCAGTGAGTGTGACCGGTGAACACGACCGTTGACGAATGGTGTCCCAGAAGCCGGGTCCAAGTTGTTTTATAATGGTTCACATGTGGGGTCCGATCCGTCGTCGTCGTCGTCGTCACCGCATTTGCCAAAAACGGTGCTCTCTTTCTCCACGTGCACGTGCCCGTCAGCCAGCCAGTCAGTGTGCACGGGCAAAGGCGAGCCAATTTCGCAAGTTATCTCCTCGCGCACGGTGGGATGGGGTAAACAAACAAAGGGCCATGAATGATTGCGAATGGTACTCTTCTCAACGGGTCATTTGTTTTATTTGGGGAAATGTTTATTTACTTTTAAAAACAATGTAATGGGACAGAACGTTTCAATCAAATAATGACGTAACACAAAAGCGTTGAAAGTATTTCACTGAAAACAAAATTGAGTTTCTTAAAATCGTAAAAGACACTTTATTGTGGCGTCACTTTTTCTATTTTGTTTGCTTCATCTTCTTCTAAATGTTACGACCCAACTGGTACAAAGCCTGCTCTTCAGCTGACCCAGTAAACATTTTGGTCTGCTTTACATTTTTTCAGGAATTTCTTATTTTTTTCTGAATTATGTCAAAAAATCTTCAAAAGGGACTGCTTTAAAAATACCATAAACTTCTTCGAGATTTCCATGGATTTCTTAAGAAATTCGTTAAGTATTTATTTTTCATGAAATCTTGTAGTAAATTATTCGAAGATTCCTTCGAAAATCCTTTCAATGATGTTTAAAAAAATATTTTTTTTTTCAAAGAAATCTCCAGGGTTTTTTTGGAAACTTCTCCTTGGATTCCTCCATATATTACTCAAGAAGTTCTTACATGTTTTTGTATCAAAATCCCAAAAATTAGCTCGGAAATTTTTTTTTAGATATTTATTGAGAAACTCCTCTTGAGATTCCCTCTGAAATTCCACAGGCTTATCTCACAAACATTTACTGAACATTGGTTTTCAATTTTGCACGGAGAGCTTCATAAATTAATTCCATGAATTTCTTCAAAAATTAATCCAGAGATTCTTTTTGAAATTCTCACAAGAATTCCTGAAAAAAAAAACTCTTAGATAGGTATTATGCAGTAATTTCTTCAGCGATTTCTAAATCCTTTAAAAATTACTTCAGTAGTTTCTCAAAAGAATTCATGGGAAAATTTCGAAAAGGATTGCTACAGAAATTACCCAAACGGTTTTTTTTTCGAAAATTCTTCCAAGAATACATTTGGGTTTTTGTTTTTAAGGATTGCTTTGGAAATTCTTACAGGGACTCTTCCAGAAATTCCACTGACAGCATCCATTTATTATGTAACATTGAAATCGACTTTTTAACCCCCCCCCCCCTTCTCTCTCCGTAACGCTTTTTTGTATGAAAACTCTATGATTTTTGTTTTGGCTTTCAAGAAGGTTCCATATTTATCTCATGATTTTTTTTCGTGGATTTATTTCTTGCAGGAAATCTTTCGAGCATTTGTCTGGAATTGTCTTAGAAATTTCTCGAATGAATTGTAAGTAATTGTAATAAGTAAACCTTCAATGAAGTCTTTGAAAATTTCCCGAAGTATTCCTTTTTCAGAAAACCCTCCAGAATTTTTTTAAATCCTTCCATTGATTTCCTTCAGAAATCCCTTTAGGGATTCTTTTGGATAATCTTCCGCGGATTCGTTCAGAAGTACCTCCAGCAATTGATTGAAAAATCTTCCAGGAATTCTTTAAAATATTTAAAAAAGAACTTTAGAATTTTGCACATAAACTTATACAGACATTTCATCAGAGTTTCTTCCAGAAATATCTCTAGAGATAACTTTGAAAGTTGTTCTATGGATTCCTCCAATATCCTTTCTCGGGGTTCCTCATAAATTTTCCAATGAAACCAAAAATATCCAACGATTTCTTAGGAAATTCTTCCAGAAATTCGATAGGTTTTTTTTTGCAAAAAGATATTCCCAGCATTCTTTCGCCAGTTCCTCCAAAGATTCCTTAATCAATTTCATCAGGACTTCCATTGGGATTTCTCTAAAGACTCCTGCATGATTCCTTTCATTAGATCCTGTAAGTACTCTTCTACGAATTCATTCAGAAATTTATACAGAAATATTACTTTGAAATTAATACAGAAAATTAATATTTGGGTATTTTTCAAAAACATTTTAGGGAACACTTACTTACATTCACTTAAAAAATACTTAGAGAGATTCCTTGGGGAGCTTCTTCAGAAAAATCAGTTTGAGAACTTTTTAAAGGTTTCTCCCGAAATTCTTCTGCTGATATACTTTAAGAACTCGCACCACGGGTTTCATAAGGAGTTTTTTCAGGTATTGCTCAAGTATTTTCTTTAAAAACAACTTCTTCGAATTTTTCAGGAATTTAATTTGAAATTCTTCACAAATTCTTCTTAAGAACTTTGCCTGAGATATCTTCAGGGAATCGAATGGAGATTTCTTCACAAATTTCATCTGGAATTCATGTAGAAACTTTTTTCATGAAAACTTATTTATAAAAACCATTAGAAATACCTACAGAGACGTTTTCAGTATTCCTAGGATTTATTCAAGAATTTACACGGAGAAAAAAATAAAGTGAAGTCAAGTCATATTGCGGTCCCAAACAAGCATATTTATGCACTGACTTTTATATAATCCTATTTTGAGATTGTATTGCGCATAATATAATAGGTCGAAGAAGAATGGAAGCTTGAATTAAGCAGAATTAATGATCTCTTTAGAACAAGAAGTATGGTTGTTTCAATCATAATATGCTTACATCAACAATATTTATGGTTGATGATATGACAGTTCACCTATTGTCATGGTAGATTCAAGCATGTTTATGTTTAACTTGACCCTCAACTTGAGGCTTGAACTAACTATACAGGATGATTGATTTAAGGTGCTATGTTATGTTCCGAGTTGCTTTGTAATTGAACGAGAAGTATGTTTTACCCAAGTAACAAACTTGTCACAGAAGAGTCACAGCGGCGCAGGTTTTTGTTGCGCAGAAGTCATTGTGACTTACTTCTAGCAGGTAAGTGTTTATTTGTTACAATTGAGTCACAGTGACTTCTGTGCAACTAAAACCTGCGCCGCCATGACTCTTATGTGACAAGTGTGTTACTTGGGTACTGTTCGGGACATTACAAGGTTTGCAAAATGTCCTGGAGATCAGGACTTTCAGGTTCTACAAAATCTACCACAATCGTTATTGAATCTACCTTAGCGGTTATCGGTCACTGTTACCCATGGTACTCCGAAATGGTACGAGAACATCTTTCTGAGGTTTTACGAAATTGTAAGGTATGCAACATGTTATGGAGTTCAGGGCTTTCAAGGTCTACAGAATCTACGGCATGACCATGCAATCTATGTTAGCGGTTATCCGTCATTATTATCCATGGTACTCCGAAATGTTACGAGTACATCTTTCTGAGGTTGTACGATATTGTAAATTATGCAAAATGTCCTGGAGTACAGGGCTTTCAAGGTCTACAGAATCTACCGCAAGTACCATGCAATCTACGTTAGCAGTTATCGGTCATTGTTGTTCATGGTAAGTTTGTAAAATGTCTTAGTGATATGCACTTTCAAGGTCTAAGTAATGTACCACAATCATCATTCAATTTACGATTGCAGCCTATCGTCATTTTTATCTATGGTGCCACGCAATGGAACGAGTACTTTTTTCACGGGTGTCAGACATTGCAAGGTTTGCACAGTATCAATACAATAGAAGCACAACGCACTATACTTTTTCAGATTGTTTTTTCAATTTTTTTAAGATTGTTTTTAGGCTACAACAATTCTTTAAAAGGAATTGTTTCAGAAATTTTAATAATTTCTTCGAGGATACTTCACTAACTGCATCCAGGGATTTCCTCAGAAATTGGTTAAGATATTTATTCAGAAATTTCTTTACGGATTCCTGAAGTAAAATCTTCAAAGATTTCTTCAGAAATTCATCCAATTATTTTTCAGAAAATATTTTTTCAACTTTTTCAGGAAATTCTTCAGGGATTTCTTTGAAAATTTCTCAACGCATTCTTTATCAATTTCTTTTAAAATTTCAAACAGTCATTCGTAAATTGTGGGCTTCGTGGCCGTGCGGTTAGCGGCGTCAGTCGTCTAGGCGTATCGTAAGCCTCGAAGTGTGGGTTCGATTCCCACTCCAGCCGGTGAAAACTTTTCGTCGAACGAAAAATGCATCACTGGGCCACTACGTATTCTGTGTATTGTCCGTTGTCTAATGCATGTAATGTGTTCAGTCTGTGCAGCCTTTGGCTGAAGACGGTGTGAATTGTCTTTTCTTTTCAAAATTTAATTCCATTGGAAATTCAGAAATTCCTGAAATTCCTTTGGAAATTCAGCATGAAATTCTTACAGAAATTTACTAAGCATTTGTTTTAATTTTTAATGGATACCTTCTTGAATTCCTTCAAGAAATGAAAACTGTGTCAAGCATTGCTCCAGAAATTCACTCAAGAATTCCTACACGGATTTGGACATCCCTACAGAGATTCTCTCCGAAATTCCACTAGGGAAGTCTCTAAAAGATTCACAATGATTTTTTTTGAGTCTTGCATTGATTGCTTCAGAAATACATACATTTTTTCAGAAATTGCTACACATATTTGTCAGAAAATCATCTTACTTATGATTTTTTTTCGGAATTCTTTGAAGGATTCGTTTAGAAAACCTTCAGCGGCTTTCATCAGAAATTCCTTCGTGGACTGAAATTGCTCCAGACGCTTTCAGAGATTTCTTCAGAAATTTGACTGATTTCTGCGGAAACTTCTCCAAGCGTTTCATTGAACAGCTTCCATGAATTCCTTAAAAAAATGAATTCTTCTGAAATTTCTCGAGAGAATTTTATAGGAAACTTTCCATGGGTTATTCGAAAAATTTCTCTGTTTCAGAAAACCCTACAGAATTTCCTCTTGAAATTTTTCTGGAGATTACACAAACAAATTTCTTCAGAGATGATGTCAGAAAGGCTGTTAAAGATTTGCTCATTGAATCCTTCACGGATTTCTACAGAATTCGTTTGGATAAAATTCCGAGTCTCTCATGTATTTCTAGATTTTTTCCGAGTTTTCTTCTCAAATTTTTTTCGAAACTTCTTCCATAGGGTTGTTCCCAATAATATATTACAAGCAAAGATTCCTTCATAAATTTCGTCAGGAATTCTATTGGAAATTCCCGAAGGAACACATGTTACCACATGTTACCCCAAAGCCTTCTGCATGATCCCTTCCAGATGTTTCAGCACACATTTCTTCAGAGATTCCTGCAGATATGCATAGAAATATTTTTCAAAAAATTCTAAGCAAGGATTCCTCAAAGAGTTTCACCATGTACTCCTTCCAAGATATTTTTCCAGGATTTATCGAGGAATATGACTTTAAACTTATTACAGGAATTTCTTTAGGATTTTTTCAAAGAAATTTCCAAGAGCACTAACTTACATTTACTAAAAAAAAAAATAAAAACACAGATTCCTCCAGCCATTTCTTCAAAAATCCGTTTGGGAATTTTTAAAGGGTTTCTCCCGAAATCCTTCTGTAGATATACTTTTGAGAATCGCATCACGGGTTTCACAAAAAATATCTCCAGTTTTCTTCCAGCATATTCTTAAATGCAGTCCCTTTTACCAGTACCAGTTCATGAGCGATGAAATTTGAAAACTATGAGTTCAGGACAGCACTGGCAGGTAGCTTCTGATTTTCATTCTGGATTCACCTATTTGTTTCATCTTTTATTCCTCCAGTAGTTTCCATGGGAATGCCCTCATAAATTTCACCTCGAGTTATTCCAAAAGATTTTTTTCTGAGATAACTTCTGGAATTCGTTCTATAGGAATCAATGTAAAAGGTACTTCTAAGACGCCTTTAGATATTTTCGAAAGAATCTTCAACATTTGTAATCACTAATTAAGCTAATTGATGAGGCGTCCGATTTGAATGTGGTCTTCGGCAAAGTTATAGCTGATAGAGTAGCCTAGGAGTACCAAGGGTTAACTTACATTCTAGGGCACTTGGGGAAATTCTACGATCAGTTGAACGAAAAACGCTCTTTCCCCATAGTAATTCCCACACAAACTTTGAAGAGCTTGTGACCTCTCCATTTTCAACCAAATCAGCTCTTTTTTCGGGATAAGACTTAGAATCTGGTAATGAATCGAATAAGCGGTGTGGAGCAAACACGCTTATATACATATATCTTCAGTACTTTCTTCTTGAATTGCTACAGTTTTTTTTTAGTTTCTGCAGGGTTTCCTTCAGATATTTTTTCAGATAGCGCTGAAATGATGGAGGTTGCACAGAAATTACTTCTGAGTTTTGCAGGAATTGTACTAGACATTATGCTATGAATTTCTTCAGACATGTTTTCAGAAGTTCAGTTTATTGCTCTTTTTCTCCAACAGTTCACGAATACCTGCTGAATGCCTTTATGGAATCCTTCGAAAATTCGTCTTGGGTTTCCTTCAGGGTTTCCTCATGGGCATCTTTTAGAAATCCCATCAAGATATTTTTTTTAAAAACTTCTTCATAAATTACTCGAGAAATTCTCCCATGTTTTTTTTAGAAAATTATTTCCAGAGTTCGTTTAAAAGTTTCTTATGACATTGTTCGAGGAATTCTTTGAAAGGTATCTCAAGGATTTTTTTTGAGAACTGCTGTTTTGGAAAAAAAATCTGAATAAGGCGCCGGCCAAAATTTACGTAACGCTATAGGGGTATGGGGGGGTGGAAGGTAGTATGGTCAAGCGTTACGGCCCATAAAAAAAATAACCGGTTTTGATACAAAAAAGCGTTACGAACGGGGGAGGGGGGTCAAAAAATGTCGATTTTGGCATTACGTAATAAATGGACGCTGCTTAAGCACCTTAAAGAACTCGTGAAGGAAATTCCGAAGAAATTTCTGGGTAAATATATTAAAAAAAAAAATAAGGTGGAGCTCCGGAATGTATCTCTCAATAAATTTCTGCAGGTTCTTTTGAAGAAATTTCCGCTGCAACCGTTGAAAGTAATAGTGAAAATTCGCTGGAAGAACTCCTGCAAAACTTTCTGGATGAATCGCTGAAGAAGTTTCAAGAAACATTCCTGCGCCACGTTCCATTGGAATCCCTAGGGAAATTCTTGAAGAAGTCACTGAAAGATTCTCTTCAAAAAATATTAGAAAGAATTTCTGAAGCACGAAGCACTCCTTGGAAGAGTTTGATATGAAATCCTTGGAAACCCCTAGCAGCACACATGCTACATAAGAGTCATGACAGCGTAGGTTTTTGGTTGCATACGAGCTACACTTATGTTATTTTTACCAAACGCTAGGAAAACTTGATAAACTCCTGAATATTCAAGGGAATATCTGAGGAAAGCAATGGTATTGTTTTTATTTTTTCAAGAAATCAGCAACTGTAGCGATTTTGAAAGGAATCCAAAAAAGCTTTTCTTGTGAAATCCTTGGAGAAATTTCTAAGGGAACCTCGAATTTCTGGTGTTTCTTTTTAACGATCACAAATCGATTTTTGTACTATTATGAAGCTGAGTTGTTCACACCATACAACTAATTATTCGTAACCATTGCTCCAATTGAGAATTTTAAAATTGTTTTTTTTTTCATTTTCAAACTATTTTAAAGGAGATGTCACATATATTCGTCAATATCTCGGCTTCCATCAATCTGGCATAAAAACTGTTTTCAGATGATCAATAGATATATTTTTTTAAACTTTATATTTATGCAAAAGATTCCGCATTAGTTGACTTCAACGCAAGGGCTTCCGACATTTATAGCGATCTTTCAATGGAGTTTCAGGGGGATTTCATAGGAATATCCCATCTTTGTGGAGTTTAGGTCACCGTCGAATCTTATATATTACGATTGTTGACTATTTTCGGTGAAAACACACACTAAAACTCGATTATACATAACGTTTCGGCCTACTCAACTTCAGCCATCATCAGATATTTTATGCATCAATCGATCACCACCAGTATTGCAACCACACTGGTGGTGATCGATTGATGCATAAAATATCTGATGATGGCTGAAGTTGAGTAGGCCGAAACGTTATGTATAATCGAGTTTTAGTGTGTGTTTTCACCGAAAATAGTCAACAATCGTAATATATAGGAATATCCCATCGTTTGGAAAGGGGTCTCTAAGGATTTTCGGTTGATTTAGGTTTTTATGTTTCAGAAGAATATCGGAGAGGTCTCAAAGCACTGCGAAGCATTCAACGCTTTGAGCATTGAAAGATCCTTCAGGGAATTTTCTGACGCGTTCCTGCGGGTTTCAAAATCATTTAGAGAGCAGTTTCTGGGGAGTTTCAAAGTATTATCAGGCATTTAAAAGCGTTTCAAGTAATTTCAGGGTGTTTTAAGAGGGCTTTAGGTGGCTATCAATGGATTTTTAAGGGGATTCAAGAGTTCAAGAATTCCAGAGGCGTTTCAAAGCAGTTCTAGGGGCATTAAAAGAGTTTTAGAGCGTGTCAGAGGGATTTCCGTCTGCTTCGTGGATCAAGGGGGGGGGGGGGGGGGAGGCTTTCAAAGGAGAGGATTCAGAACGGTTCCGTGGTGGTTCAGGGGGTCTTGAAAGTGATACCAGGACTTCGGGCGGCTTTATGGAGCTTTCAAAGGGAGTTTTAGGGGGATTTGAGATGAGATTCAACCCGTCGTAAAACATTTCAGGGAAATTTCAGAGGGAGTTTTAGTAATCTATCAAGTCAGTTTAAGAGGGTTCGAGAGGGGTTTTGATGCGTTTCGGGGTGTTTCAGGTGATTTCGATGTGTTTCTGAGGGTTTCATGCGGCTTCCAAGAGAGCAATATAAGGTTTAAGAGGCTGCAGACTTGCAGACTAATGGGATTGAAGATAATTCAAAACTTCATGCCATTCAGATTATCCAGGACATTCACAAGACGCGGCACGCGAGACAAGAAACAACACTTACATTCTTACAATTGTCAAAGGGTTAAAATTACCTTTGTTGTCGACCGGTTTCGGGTGCGATGTTACCCATCCTCGGGACAATGTCCGACTGGCTACGTCGAATGATTGTACGTTGTTCGTACTCTTCCGAGATGAAGAGAAATCAGTTAATCGTCGTCGTTTTTACCAGGCCAAAAAGATCTGATGCGATAGGGGGGGGGTCATCTTCGTTCATCAATGGCTGCGTTTTGTTTGATATGAACATAGACTCCCAGGCATTTCTAACTGCCTTGATCAGCTTTGCATTCTTCCGGTCCATGCTATGCGTAGAAGCTACCGTATCCCGAGCAGAAAAGAAAGGCTACTGAATAACATACCAAGGTATTAATCTTAAATACTATCATACTTCGATATGTCCTTTATAAGGTGGACATAAGAGGCAAAATAACAAAAACGAATACCATAATTTTATATGAATAACACCTTGAAAATAACAAGTAATGTCATTTCAATATTGAATGCATACTTAAAATTTAGAGTGTTGAATTTGTTATCCAAGAGATAGTGAACAACAAAGCAATAACATGTTTTGTTATTTAATTGTGCATTTGTTCGATAGCTCCATGATGTTATAGCAAAACATGTTATTCACTTATTTCACTACTAAATCAACAAATATCACATCAATACCACACTCTGCTCAAGTATCTCCAATTGTTATTGTGATGTTCTCATAACATTTTGTGGAATAACACAGCAATAACAAGTTTAGGTATTAGAGCACAGGTTGCTCTTTGCATGGTATTTGTAAGGTATTCCCTTCAGCTCGAGTATAAATAGCTAAAATACAAACAGCACATAAAAAGTTATAATTTCCGTAAAAAATAAAGAAAAAAAAAAACTAAAAGAAATAGGGTGTGGAGGCAACATTGAATAACTAAAATATCATGAATAACTCATAAAGTGCATAAATATATAAGAATTTGTCATAAATATTTTATTGAAGAGCAATAAAAATGGTTTCAGATGCAACAAATAAAACAACAATTGCAATAAAAAATTATATATTTTATTTTACCAATGAAGCTTGATTTTTTTCATAAATAAGTCCCATCTTTCCAGAATAAATTGGAAAAATCACAATAAAAAAACGAAATAGGGTAAGTGCTCCAATTATGGCTATAGTACCAATTACTCGCCATAGTTGTTTTTCACCCTTTAACGATGTAAATCATTAAGACATTTTTTGTGAACAACAGATCACGTTCACAAAAGACGGTTGCACTCATTTTAACTCGAAATTTTACTCAAATTATGGTGGAAATAAATCATGTTCCTTGAAATTATGGCTTCCTTGCACCCTTTTTCGTCATAGTGTACCAGTTATGGCTAACCCCATAAGGAATGCATGCAAATAGTGCGAAAAGGAATCGAAATTAAAAAAATGTAGCCATAACTGGTACAGGGTTCCTATCATTGGCACACGCTGTGATAAATACTCAAAGTAGTTTTGGCTCTCTCTCTCTCTTCTTGGCGTAACGTCCTCACTGGGACAAAGCCTGCTTCTCAGCTTAGTGTGAGCACTATGAGCACTTCCACAGTTTTTAACTGAGAGCTTCCTCTGCCAATGACCATTTTGCATGTGTATATCGTGTGGCAGGCACGAAGATACTCTATGCCCGAGGAAGTCAAGGAAATTTCCTTTACGAAAAGATCCTGGACCGACCGGGAATCGAACCCGTCACCCTCAGCATGGTCATGCTGAATACCCGTGCGTTTACCGCCTCGGCTATATGGGCCCTTTTCTATATTTTTCCTGTAAAGTATGGAAACTAAGCTGTCTCTTAACATATTGATGACATTCGTTGGTCTTCTCGTTATTTTTATACAAATAGTTTTCCTTAGGTAGTGCCATAATTGGTACAAGCACCCTAGATATTGACGTACCGAGTTGCAAAATAATGATTTAAACAACACGAGTTGATCGTTTATCCAATGATGCTTGTGAAAGAAAAACATATGTTGATGTAGAAATCTAAAACATACATATGTATTTTACATAGGGTTTTGTACCATTTGGGCAGGTGTGCCTATTTTGAGCACTTGCCGCTATAATTAAGTCAATTTCAAACCGATTGACTTGAAATTTTGTATAGAGTTAGGCACGTACAGTATCTAACTCTGTACAACAATTCAAATCAATAGGTTTGAAATTAAATTAGTTATAGCAGCAAGTGCCCAAAATAGGTACACCTGCCCAAATGGTACAAGACCCTACATTCTCCCGAATAATTCGTCAGATATTTCAAACTTTGACCACATATCATTCCGTTTTCCTCTCACTGTCCGGTCGATTTGAAGATCGCTACCCCGTTCAGTTCAATGCACTTTCGCTTTCGTTCACATTAGCTTGTTTTGGTTTCTTTCTCCTCTTTCCACGCGTTTTACCGGCTGCTTCCGAGCGGCACGCGTCGGCTCGGCTTATGCGCATCGACACGCGGCAATCTACCACAACCGACCGAGTTGCCACTGCTAACCTAATGAAAATCCGTTCCTATGGGTGGAAGTGTGCCACATAGAACTGTGGATCTGCCGGTTGCTTCTTCGCTTACCTAGCAGAAGGTCGTTGGTGCGTTAGTTACGGTTGCATTTGCTAAAACCCATTGAATAAGCGTAAATGGCATCTAATTTGCCTGGTCACTGATCATTGCAGCAACATAAGTAAAAACCCGCAAACTATTCCAACGATCATTGTTTATACACTTGGCACGAGCAATGGTGTAATGATCAGTCGTTTTCGGGGTTTTGCACATTCGGAGCAAAACATTCCAATTTCGGTTAGGATTACACTCCCTGGTCTAATTGGTGGAGCATGTCTCGTTTTGAAGTGTAAGCGCGAATTGGATTTCTTCTTGTCGATCTTGTGCACCCCCTTTGGAGGAGATCGGACCTCTCCTGGCTCTGGCATGAGGCAAATAATGAAACTCGATCATTACTCAGCCAGCACCCTGCATGCGCGCCGCGAAATATGAACAACATTTGTAAAAACGGCAGCTGGAAAAGGCCCCCCGAAGAGACGGCGAAAGGGGTGTGTGGTGTGTTGATTGCAGCCCCGATTATTAATTCGATTATTTTTCATTGCAGCTTTTAATTGGATGACCGTGGGATAATTTGCTCAAATTTGCTAACGGTTGATCGAAATTTCCTATAAACGGTTTTTGATTGATTCCGATCGATGACAAAGATCGAATTCTATTGCTTCTATTTATCTTTAAATGGGTATGCTTTCACTTATTTTTATAGTCATATGAAAACCGAAAATATAACAACAAATAAAACAACGATTCATTAAACAGAGAACCAAAATCCATCTCTTTATAAAGCACCAGTGCCGTTGAGTCATGCATTCATTCCATCATTCATTTAGTTCAACATCTTGATCTAGATAAGACTGAGTCTACAATTCTACTCCACACGTTTTGGTTCGCTGCTGCTTCTGACCAACCTCGGGAACGTAATACACTCGTAAAATCTCGACATGGTAAACCCACAATGTCCACTGTGCTCCACATCGGATTTCTTGCGAACAGGGTTGATGTCCGGTATTCTTGCAATATGCCCTGCCCTCCATGCGGATTTGACCTCCCTTCTGAATAAATTAGGAAATTTTGGGATCGCTCAGAGTGGCTCTACCCCATTTGGCATATTGCCATTTGGCACAACGTCGTTTGGCATAATGCCATTTGGCATAATGGCCATTTGGCATAATGGTCATTTGGTATAATGCCGTTTGACATAACACGAAGAACAGCCTTCTTGGTAAGAATGTGCATAATATTTGTTATGCCAAATGACTTTTATGCCAAATGGCTTTTATGCCAAATGGCATTATGCCAAACGGCATTATGCCAAATGGGCTAGAGCCCTCAGAGTTTGTGATTGAAGTATGAATCACACACCGTTCTACAGCACACTGCTGAAGGTCTTCCGCGTGCTTAGACAAAAAACATATATTCTTAGTGTCAAGCTGCAAGTTCGCTAGCATCGTATATATGATTTTTTTCAATCGTGGAAATCGTCGCTTCACATCGTATATGAATCTGATAAATCGAGCTTGCTACATAAAGGTATGATGAAAATCGGTGAAATCGTATACAACTATAACAATGTTGTATATTGATCGTTTGCGTCACACTTGCGTCGTATACGAAGTGAATGAAATCGTAGAAGTCGTATATTCATTTTTACAGTCGCATATGATTGTTACTGCACTTTTAATAGTCGAATCTTAATCTCGGAAATCGTAAATGGTTTTGTTTACATATTTGCATGATGGAGAAAAAGAAAAAAAAAACGGGGTTCATCACAAATTTGTATTTTTGTTGTTTTTGACACATTCCAACCATGGTAGCAATAATTTTAATCAAATATATAGATTTTCATACTAGCAGATGACTTACAATAAGTGATGTATAGATTTCAACAACGATGTGAATTCCGGGCCTCTTGCACGACACCACTTTTGGTGCCACTCAATGCATCACAACAACGCTTCCACCACAAGTCTCGCGCCGTATCATGCTAATTTTTATTCGTTTCATGCCATTCACTTTGAACTCTCTATTTTCAACTTGGCAATATAGCCAATAGAGATAACGCGCAGTTCTCAATCGAAGGACCTAAGTTCGATTCCCACTGAACACCATTTGTTTTTTTTTTTATTTGAAAATTTTGAGTCGTATATTGGTACTCTCAATCGTAATAAAATCATGCGTAATCGTATATTTAGATGGATAAAATCGGCGAAATCGTAGAAATTTTACGAGAAATCGTAAATTATGTTGGATGGAATCGCAGTAATCGTATATTTGTTTCGATATGACCTCCACTTTAGTATGTATGTGTCTGTTTCGTGCATTGAATACGATTTCTTTGGTGCTATATATGTGTGACTATTTCAGTTGCAATTTCGATATAGCAAACAAATTGCTAGCTGGGTGGGAACTTTGGTCGTAGCGTCTGTTCTCCAGGAGGAGCGGCTCACAACAGCGTCTGATCCCCATGTTAGGGGCAGCTGATCAACGTCCGAGTGCCAGGGAAGGACTCCAACCTCAACTGTGCACTATGGTCCTCCGGAAAATAGGGGGTTGGTGTCAAGCCCCTCGAGCCAGCTGTAAAAACATTGTAACGGAAAATCAGTATCAGAACAATACAAACCGAGACCAACGGCAACGAACCCAACGAACAAAAAGGATTTGCGATTGGAAACTCGGTACGTAGAACTGCCGATCTCTCGACTTCATTGGGAGCACCCGCATACTCGTCGATCTACTGAAGGACCGCGGGTTCGGCATCGTAGCGCTGCAGGAGGTGTGTTGGACAGGATCCATGGTGCGAACGTTTAGAGGTAATCATACCATCTACCAGAGCTGCGGCAACACACGCGAGCTGAGAACATCTTTCATCTTGATGGGTGATATGTAGAGGCGCGTGAACGGTTGGTGGCCGATCGTCGAAAGAATGTGCAGGTTAAGGATCAAGGGCCGATTCTTCAACTTCAGCATAATAAACGTGCACAGCCCACACTCCGGAAGCACTGATGATGACTAGGACGCATTTTACGCGCAGCTCTAACGCGAGTACGATCGCTGCCCAAGCCACGACGTCAAGATCATCATAGGAGATTTAAACACTCATGTAGACCAGGAGGAGGAATTCAGACCGACGATTGGTAAGTTCAGCGCTCACCAGCAGGCGACCGAAAACGGCCTACGACTCATTGATCGCCGCCTCCAAAAATATGGCCATACGTAGCATCTTTTTCCAACACAGCCTCCCTTATCGTTAAACCTGGAGATCCCAAATCGACCACGTTTTGATTGACGGACGGCACTTCTCTGACATTATCGACGTCAGGACCTATCGTGGCGCTGACATCGACTCCGACCACTATCTGGTGATGGTCAAACTGCGCCCAAAACTCTCCGTCATCAACAATATACGGTACCGGCGACCGCCACGGTACAACCTAGAGCGACTGAAACAACAGGAAGTCGCCTCAGCATACGCGCAGAATCTCGAGGCCGCGTTGGCAGACGAGGGCGAGCTCGATGAGGCCCCTCTAGAGGACTGCTGGATAGGGATGGGGTTCCGGTATTACTGGTACCGAAAATCCCGGTATTACCGACCAATTTTTGGTACCGAAATTCCGGTGCTGACTGAGCCTTGGTATCGGTACTTTCGGTACTGCGAAAACTCTTCCGAAGTATTGAAATCCGGTCATAAGTATAGCCAATATGCAATGGAAATAAACGAAATAAAAAAAATAAACCAAGCAGGTACTATTACAAACAAACGTTTCATATATGAAACCTTTATGCAAATCTAGGATATCATAGCAATTATAGGTTTATTGAACGTTGAATGTTGGATACGGTTTTACTAACTTTGAATTAAACTTGTTAGATAAGGGTTTCTTGTTTTTTCTCCAGTTTTTAAGAAGAGATTATAGAAAAATCGATTCTAACTTCTTCTGTCTATACATAGCAGCTATCTATCTGATTTCGCTTAATGTAAAGTCGTCTCTGTTTTATTTTAGACTGGCTTAGGTACTGCCAGTGAAACTGCTCAGAAACTAAACAATAGCTCTCAAACCAGTTTCATATATTTCATTTCTTTATATATTTTTTATCGATAGATTTGAAGATTTGTGACATCTCTGAAAACCGGCATTCACAAATGCCTGATAAATGGTAGATTTTATTGCACAAACAGATTACTTTTCATATTTGCACAGATCGAAAAAAGAGTGTAAAATTCTGTGACATATGATGCACATGATTGGAGCGTGGGATATCACAGAAGTTTACATGACATATCATGTTAAAGTCATAAAATATCATGTAAACTTCCATTATATGTCATGTAATTCAGCATGACTCTGTGTGTTTACATGACATATAACACAAATTAACATTATATATCATGTAAACCATCATAAAAGTAAGTTTACATGACTAAACTGAAGTTTACATGACGTGTAAGTCTCATTATTTTTATCTGTGTGTGTAAATGTTACAGTACCGGTATTTTACCGGTGCTATCGGTACTGTGAGCCTCAGTACCGAAATACCGGTTCTCACCAAAAGTGGTCGATACTGCGACCCCTTCTGCTGGAGTACAGTGAAAGCAGCCATCAACGACGCAGCCGAGAGCACTATCGGGTACGTGGAACGGAATCGACGGAACGAATGGTTCGACGAAGAGTGCAGAACGATTTTGGAGGAGTAGAACGCAGCGAGGGCGGTAATACTGCAGCAAGGGACCCGACAGAACGTGGAATGTTACAAACAGAAGCAGAAACAGCAGACCCGCCTCTTTCTGGAGAAAAAGCGCCGCCTGGAAGAAGCGGAATGCGAAGAAATAAAACTGCTGTGCCGTTCCCAAGAAACACGGAAGTTTTATCAGAAGCTCGACGCATCCCGCAACGGCTTCGTACCGCGAGCTGAAATATGCAGGGATAAGGACGGGGGCCTCTTGAAGGACGGACGGGAGGTGATCGAAAGGTGGAAGCACCACTTCGATCAGCACCTGAACGGCGTGGAGAACGTAGGTACGGGAGACCATGGCAACGCCAACGGAGGAAACGACGACGCCAATGCAGCGGAGGACGGAAATAAATGAACTCCCACGCTGAGGGAGGATGCCATTCACCAGCTCAAAACCAACAAAGCGTGCGGCTCCGTGGTCGTGCGGCTACACAGATAAAAATAATGAGGTTTACACGTCATGTACACTTCATGTTAGTCATGTAAAGTTAGTGCGATGATGGTTTACATGGTATATCATGTAAATTTGTGTTATATGTCATGTAAACTCTCAGAGTCATGCTGAATTACATGACATATAATGTAAGTTTACATGGTATTTCATGAACTTTACATGATATGTAATGTAAACTTCTGCGATATCCCACGCTCCAATTATGTGCATCATATGTCACAGAATTTTACACTCTTTTTTCGATCTGTGTAGAGTCAGCAAGCTCTTAGTCGCATAGTGCTGAGGAGCGCGGGTTCGATTCCCGCCGCAGCTGTCAGGGAAAGTTTTCGGCTGTGCCACTGGGCGTTGCATGCTAGTACGTTGTCTAGTGTCGTGCTTCCTTAAAAGAGCGAAAAGCTCACTGAAAGCATTGAACGTGTCCGCGTCAAAGCAGCTGGTAAGGATGGTATCGCAGCTGAACTCATCAAGATGGGCCAAGAAAAGTTGGCCACCTGTCTGCATCGGCTGATAGTCAGGATCTGGGAAATCGAACAGCTACCGGAGGAGTGGAAAGAAGGGGTAATCTGCCCCATTCACAAGAAAGGCGACCATTTGGAATGTGAGAACTTCAGGGCGATCACTATTTTGAATTCTGCCTACAAAGTGCTATCCCAGATCATCCTCCGTCACCTAAAACGAATGAGTTCGTGGGAAGTTATCAAGCCGGCTTCATCGACGGCCGGTCGACAACGGACCAGATCTTTACCGTACGGCAAATCCTCCACAAATGCCGAGAAATACCAGGTCCCAACGCATCACATGTTCATCGACTTCAAAGCGGCATAGACCGCGCAGAGCTACGGAGAATCATGGACGAAAACGGCGTTCATGGGAAGCTGACTAGACTGATTAACGCAACGATGGCCGGTGTGCAAAACTGCGTAAGGATTTCGGGTAAACTATCTAGTTCATTCGAATCTCCCCAGGGCTGCGACAAGGTGACGGACTGTCAGTCCTACTCTTCAACATCGCTCTGGAAGGTATGATGCGACGAGCCGAGTATCACAAAATTCGGTCAATTTGTGTGCTTTGCGGACGACTTGGACATTATTGCCAGAAAATTTGGAACGGTAGCAGAGCTGCACAGTGTCTACTCGCCTGAAACGCGAAGCAGCACAGGTCGGACAGGTGGTGAATGCATCAAAATCAAAGTTCTTGCTGGTAGGTGGAACCGAACACTACCGGATCCGTCTGGGTAGTAATCTTACGATAGACGGGGTTACCTTCTAGGTGGTGGAGGAATTCGTCTACCTCGGATTCTTACTGACGGCTGACAACAACGTGAGCCGAGAAATTCGGAGGCGCATCATCAGCGGAAGTCGGGCCTACTACGGGCTCCAGAAGAAACTGCGGTCGAAAAAGATTCACCCAAGCACCAAATGCACCATGTACAAAACGCTAATAAGACCGGTGGTCCTCTACGGACACGATACATGGACCATGCTCGAGGAAGACCTGCAAGCACTCAGAGTTTTCGAGCGACGCGTGCTAAGGACGATCTTCGGCGGTGTGCAGGAGAACGGTGTGTGGCGCAGAAGGATGAACCACGAGCTCGCTGCCCTTTACGGCGAACCCAGCATCCAGAAGGTATTCAAAGCCGGAAGGATGCGGTGGGCAGGGCATGTTGCAAGAATGCCGGACAACAACCCTGCAAAGCTAGTGTTTGCAACTGATCCGGTTGGCACAAGAAGGCGTGGAGCGCAGAGAGCACGATGGGCGGACCAGGTGGAGCGTGACCTGGCGAGCAGTAGCCTCAAACCGACAATACTCGTACTATTGTTGATTATGATTTGTCTTAAATGTGATGAT
This sequence comes from Aedes albopictus, assembly GCF_035046485.1. NCBI lineage: Eukaryota > Metazoa > Arthropoda > Insecta > Diptera > Culicidae > Aedes > Aedes albopictus. Next base: position 22,512,667 of record NC_085137.1, read on the forward strand.
GAACAAGTAAATGTATACCCCTGAAACTCCTTCGACTGAAACGTCCTTGAAATTATCATAATCAATTTAAAATTCTTCTAAAACCCCTTGGATTGTTTTGAAAGGACCCCAGAAAGCCCCCCCCCCCCCTGAAAACCTCTAGAAACGCCCCTGAAATGCTATTTAATGCTTTTTGTCTCTCGGAACATCCTTGAAACGTTCCTGAACCCCCTGAAACTCTCTGAAATGCCCTTAGACGACTATGAAGCCCCTTGTAACTCTCATTACATGTTCCTAAGAAATAACTGTGTGTCGTATGCTGCCTTGAAGTCGATGGACTGGTGATGCGTTTGGTTTAAATATTCACGGCATTTTTGGAAGATAAGCCATACGGTGAAGATCTTATCCGTTGTCGAGCGGCCGCTAACGAAGCCGGCTTAGTAACTTCTCACGAACTCATTGGTTTCATGTGATAAACCAGATAGCCTTGTAGATAAGATTTTGGATCGCCAATTCGATTCCCTCAAATAATACTTAGTTGAAGTGAAGACGACTGAAGATAATTTCCCAAGTTACAATTTTAAGTAAAATATGCTAGAAGAGGCTTTTAGAACCATCATGAAACCAAACTGACAGGTATTAATTAGGCTTCATTACTCCCGACCATATCCCTCCTTTAGAAGTCTACATAGTTTATAGGCATAGAGAGGTTTTTTAACTGTGGTTCATTCAAAGTGTTTCATCTGTTCGCGATGCTGGAGAATATGATTAGTAACTTTACTCGCTCTTTTTATTTTTGTGTGCAGTCCCTGGCAGAAAACTTAAGTTCCGCCAATGCTTACATCGTTTTACGCATCACACAAATCTCACCATGCTACGAATCGGAGGTTAGCAGAGCCGGAAACACCGAAGATGTGTTGCGTAGCACGCACCTGTGCACCAAGAGATACTAGAATTTATGTTCAAAGCGATAAAACATGATTCCCGACTCGTCACAGATTGCACCCCGTGGCGGTCCGAAATACAAATTTACTGCCAAACAGCCGGCGGTTCCTCCCTCCCTCGTTGTTTACATTTCGGTGAAATTCCCAACCGTTTTTGTTTCCCCCTTGTTGCGGAAAATTTCGCCTTTCACAAAGTTTGCGGTTTCGCTCTTCAGCCGAGTGGGGAGCCCGGTGTTTTGGAAATGGCTTTATTAAAAACAAATTTCATATCTATTATTACACTCATCCCTTTTCGGATCCAATTATAAGGGACCAGCTGTACAATAGCGGGAGATATGCTGCATCTGCTTGAAACTCATTTCCCTACTGGGAGAAACGAAATCTAAGAACAAATTATGTTCATTCTTGAAGCAAAGGGTGAAATGTAAACCTGTCGTGGATTGATTCAAGTTTCCTAAAAAATCACATTGAAGCAAATTTCCATTATGAAAAGATCATTGACTGTTTGGGAATGGACTTATCACCTTCAGCATATTCTTCTTTTTATTGTCGTAACGTTCCAACAGGGACAAACATCACTTCTCAGATTAGTGTTGCATGCCCAGACAACCAGTATTCGTATAAGATGTTGCATAAGATGATAAAGTGGAGGCCATATGCGTGCATGTCTCGATTTAGGCGCACGTGAAATCTACGTATACCGCCTCCACTTTAACATCTTATTCAACATCTTATACGATCACTGGTTGACTGGGTGGGCGCTTCCACAGTTATCAACTGAGAGTTTCCTCTGCCAACAACCATTTTGCATGTGGCAGATACGAATATACTCTATGTCCAAGGAAGTCAAAGAAATTCCCATAACTAAATGTTTCTGTACCGATCGGGAATCGAACCCGTAACCCTCAGCATGGGACATTGGTTTTATAGAAAACCAAATAAACGATAGCGTTTATAACATTTTTATGGTTGAATCTGCCAGTTATCCAGTATCGCCCACTACTCTGCACACCCTTCCAATCGTTTCGAAAGCAGAAGCAGCACGCGGAAATTACGGTTTTCTAGAACAGCAGATAGCTATCTATTCCTGAAACCTTTGCACCCCACCAGCAATAACGAGCAGAAACGAGATTGTAGGCAATGTTCATCGCGGTTAATCCGACTCAAACCCTACTAAGTTGAGTCCTTTTGTTCGCGGGCAATCCCTTTGTAGAACACCCGTTGACACTGCAACACACTTCCACCTTCAGTACGGAGGAATTGAAATTCCGATATGACCACAGCACCGTAGGCTGAATGGTTGTGAACGCTGCATTGCGTTGGACGCTCTGTGGTTAAATCTGTATCTGATTTTGATCTCAAATGGGTAGGAGGCTTCTCAGCAGTGGGTTGGGTGCGAGTCTTCTTTTGAATTCCGTGTGCACATTAAAAAGAAAATGTAGCAGCTAATGGTTAAGGGTTCGATGCAAGGTAATCTTTCCCTAGGGATAATTATCTCGGTAAGAAAATGTAGCTACTGTGTGCCAATTAACGATTTAATAGCAAGTGATTAACATAAAAGGCCGCTTGGCTACCGATCCAAAAAATGAAGGTTTCGAACTGAACCAGAACCAACACTGTACCACTATCAACCATCAAATTTAAAGTGGAGTCAGTGTCAACGCTTCAACGCTAAAAATCTGTCAACAGCAGTTTCGCTCTTGGCTGGTGCTTAGTGAAAACTCATTTAAAACCGTCGTCACCAGGAAGTGGAAATTTTTGGATCGATTTTCATTATAGCTTTGGCCGAGGAAGAAAGTACAGAGATAAGTGGTTCCCATTTTCATAACCGGTGAGTGTCGTTCGCATTTAATGACAAAGATGCCAACGACAGGTAGTGGCTATGAGAGGGCAGCCACTTCTTATGTTTTTCAGATATATTAAAGGAGCGACAGAAACTAAAGTGTTGAATGAATTGCATTGATAGCCATTTCATTGATTAACAGTGAGCGATAATTGGAGGCAATTCATAAACAACGTAGACTTGTAAGTAGGGCGGAGAGAGGGTCAGACCGAAGCTTAGGCTCCATATTTTTTTTTTTAATTTTTTTTTCCATGACCGACAGTCTACGAAGAGGGAAGGGTCCGTTACGACTTCATATTGGAGGGGATCATCGAGGGGCTTTTTCCGCGCCATGATCCTAGTCCTTGGCCTCCTTTCGCAGGACAGCTGGGGACTGGGGCTGGCGATGAGGAGAGGGTCACCGATGTGGAACTTGCGGGGATAGCAAAGTCCGTTAGCGTAGGTAAGGCCCCAGGTCCGGACGGAGTTCCGAACCTGGCCTTAAAAGTAGCTATTGCAGAGGCTCCCGAGATGTTCAGGTCTGCTATGCAGAAATGCCTGGACGAGGGAGTTTTCCCAGAAGCTTGGAAGAGGCAGAGCCTGGTACTATTGCCAAAGGCGGGGAAACCACCCGGAGACCCGTCGGCATATAGACCAATATGCTTGATTGACACGGCGGGGAAGGTGCTCGAAAAGATCATCCTCAATAGAATGTTGAGGTTCACCGAGGACGAAAATGGTCTTTCGAGTAACCAGTACGGCTTCCGGAAGGGGAGGTCCACCGTAGACGCTATCTTGTCGGTTACAAAAACCGCCGAGAAAGCACTCGAGCCTAAGAGGAGGGGAATTCGTTTCTGTGCGGTAGTGACTCTGGATGTTAGGAATGCGTTTAATAGCGTCAGCTGGTCTGCTATTGCCGATGCGCTCTTGCGTCTGGGGATACCGGGGTACCTGTACAAGATTCTCGGAAGTTACTTTCAGAATCGTGTACTAGTCTACAACACGGAGGTGGGTCGGAAGTGCTTTCACATAACCTCAGGAGTCCCGCAAGGTTCCAAGGTTCGGTGTTATGGAATGTCATGTACGACGAGGTGTTGAGGTTGGAGTACCCAGTGGGAGTGGAGATTGTCGGATTTGCCGACGAAATTACGCTCGAAGTCTACGGTGAAACGATCGAGGAGGTGAAGTTGACTACCGACCACTCGATCAAGATTGTGGAGGCGTGGATGCGGTCCAGGAAACTGGAGCTGGCTCACCACAAGACAGAGGTGACGGTTGTTAACAACCGGAAGTCGGAGCAGCAGACGGAGATCAATGTAGGAGAGTGCACTATTCTGTCAAAGCGCTCCATCAAACAGTTGAGCGTGATGATCGACGATATGCTTACCTTCGGTAGCCACGTCGATTATGCCTACAAAAGAGCCTCCACAGCTATTGAGGCACTGTCCCGGATGATGTCCAATAGCTCTGCGGTGTACGCCAGTAAGAGCAAGCTTTTGGCTAGTGTTGCTACGTCCATACTTAGATATGGCGGCCCGGCGTGGGGCTTTGCGCTAAGCACTAAATGCTACCAACGGAAGCTGGAAAGTACTTACAGACTAATGTGCCTGAAGGTTACGAGCGCGTACCATACCGTGTCACACGACGCTCTCTGCGTCATTACTGGTATGGTGCCTATCGGCATCCTTATCAGTGAGGACATGGAGTGCTTCGAAATGCGCGGCACAAGAGGCATACGCAGGACTGCCAGGATGGCCTCTATGGTCAAATGGCAGCGCGCGTGGGACAGTTCCACCCATAGGTTGATACCGAGGGTAGATAGTTGGATTAATAGGCGCCATGGGGAAGTTACATTCCACCTGACACAGGTCCTTTCAGGTCATGGTTGCTTCCGACAGTATCTACACCGTTTCGGGCATGTGCCGAATGCCCAGTGTGCAATGGTTTAGAGGAAACGGCGGAACACGTTTTGTTCGTGTGCCCGCGTTTTCGCACAATGCGTGACCGCATGCTTGCCACATGCGGGGAGGACACAACTCCGGACAATTTGGTCCAGACGATGTGTAGGGATGAGTTTGGCTGGAACGCCGTTTCAACGGCTATCACCCATATCGTCTGGGAGCTACAGGTGTGGTGCTGTCGTGGCGTCGGTCTACTGGGTTGGATCCGAGCCCTCGGTTGGAAAAGGGTCCCCGGCAAGGGTCGGGGCAGATGGAGACCCTTCTGTCAGCAACCTTCTGGTGCAGCTGATAGGGCCTGAAGGGTAGAGATACCCTTCCTTAGCGGGCAGGTCAGATCGGGTTGCACGTGGGCATCAGTTCTTGATGTCTGCCAAGCAGTTGAGCGCGGGCGGGGTTGTCCCTGTCCGCCTTCCGAGGACAAAGGGAGTGGTGAGGACCACTCTGGAAACTGGCTAACCGCCAGCATGCTACCAAGATGGACTCTCCAAAGCGAGTCATTGATGTTCGTTGCTGCAGGCTACGCAGCTAAATTGAGGGTGCGATGTGCACTAGCCCTCTCTGAAGCGATGCCTTCTTGGTGGTTCCGGAGAGACGAAGGGTTTGGCGACCATTCTTTGTGCTCTTAGATACACCTAGTAGCCATCGTAGATTCGATTACCTATACTCAAGGGAGTTCTTGGAGACCTTTAAAGATTCTTGGAACTCAAAACTTGATAGATCATAGTTACCTGAGGTTGTTTGAGTATGGACCTTAGTCGTAAATCTCTTAGAGATAACCAAATACGTTAGTAGATCCGATTACCAGGGAAGTTCTTGGAGTTTCTCAAACTGATAACGAACTCATCACTTGACAGCACATAGTTGCATAAGGCATTCATAATACTCCAATAGATCACTGATTGCGCTTGTAGATCAGATGGCCTTAACTTTAAGGAATTCTCTGGTATGCTATACAATCATAGAACCCACTACTTGATAAAACGTAGATGCCTGGGGCTGTGTGAGTAGAAACCTCATTCTTAATGTTCTTAGATACAACTAGTAGCCGTCGTAGATTCGATTACCTATACTCAAGGAAGTTCTTGGAGAACCTTAAAGAATCATTGGTAGATCCGAGGACTTATATCCAAGGAAGTTCTTGGAGATCCTCAAACTGACAACGAACTCACCAGTCGACAATACATAGCAACATGAGTCTGTGTAAGCATACATTTCATTCATAATGCTCCAATAGATCACTGATTACGCTTGTAAATCCGATGGCCTAAACTTCAGGGAGTTCTCAGATACTCTTCCCGTAAACCAACTTTTTTTGTAAGCTTGACTACTCCAACTTCCCTGAACACAATCAAACTCCAGTTAGGTTACGTTACCTAGGAAAGGGACCTAAATATGTTATACCTAAATGGATCCTACCTAAATGGAGCTTTCAGTGTATGAAATTTTTGTGAACCAGTTTTGTTATTGGATAATCTTTGTGTACTGCCTCGTATTGATGGGCTTTCTTTATGGGGCAAGTACAATGAAACACTATGCTCTGGAAGGTTAAGAAAAGTTCCCGACTGGAACGGGAATCGAACTCGCTGAACGGAGACCCTGAGCAGTCTTTACCATGAATCATTTTCAATCAGAACTCCGAACCAAAAACTTTATTGCCCAAAACTGTGTGATATCACAAATCTACAGAAAGTCCTCTCCGAAATCTGGCTTAGCGTTTCAGATGCGATAAGGCTTATACTCACACAGCCCCAGGCATCTATGTTCTATCAAGTGGTGGGTTCTTTGACTGTATAGGATCGAACCCCACTCCCGACAAACTCACAAAATGTGGGTTCTTCCTTCGGAAGGGAAGTAAAGCGTGGGCCCCGAGATGAACTAGCCTAGGGCTAAAAATCTCGTTAATACAGATAAAAAAAAAAGAACTCCCTGGAGTTGAGGCCATCTGATTTACAAGTGTAGTCAGTGATGTATTTGAGCATTATGTATGAAATTTATGCTTACACAGCCTCATGTAGCTATGTGCTATCAAATGGTGAATTCATTGTCAGTTTGAGGATCTCCAAGAACTTCCATGAGTATAGGTCATCAGTTCTACTAACGTATTTGATTGTCTCTAAGAGATTTACGCAATAGAGAAAAAGTTAAACGGGACTCCATATTCCCCTGAAACCGCTCTGAAGATCATTGAGAGGCCTTGAAGCGCTTTAAAATGCCTCTAGAACCCAATGAAACAACTCTTAAACCTCCTGAAGCGCCCTGAAACGCATTGAAACGCCTCCAAAACCCCCATGAAACCTCGTGAGCCTCTGAGCCCCCTTAACCCTCTTGAATCACCTTGAAAGGCTTTGAATCACTTTGAAACGCCTCTGATACCCCTAAGAAACCTGCTAGAAATTCACCTGCGAGCCTTTGAAGCCCTGCAACGCATTGAAAACCCTTGAAACGTCTTCAAACGCTTTGAAGCGCATCTATACCCTCACAAAACCTCCAAGTAATTCACCTGAGAGCCTCTGAAGCCCCCTAAATCCCCTGTGAAACCTCTTGAAACGCCCTGAAACGCCTTGAAACACCTTTAAACGCCTTTAAACGCTTTGAAACGCTTCTGAAATCCCAATGAAAACTCCGTGAAATCTATCTGCGAGCCTCTGAAGCCCCCTTAAGGCCCCCTAAACCTCCAGAAACGCCCTGAAACGCATTGAAACGCTCTGGAACGCATCTAAAGCCCTTTAAAACCTAAGTGAAAGTCACTTGAGAGCCTCCTAAGCATACTAAAACTCCTGTGAAACCTCCTGAAATAACTCGAAACGCTTTGAAGTATTTCTGAATCCCCTATGAAACCTACGAGAAATTCTCCTGCAAGCCTCTGAAGCCCCCTTAATCCCTTCTGGGTCGCCCTGAAACGCTTTGAAACGTCTCTGAAATCCATCTAGAACCTCTGTAAAATTACATGAGATTCTCTGAAGCCACCCCCGTGAAGTCTCCCGAAAAAACGCATCGAAACGGCTCTGAAACCCTTACGAAATCTTCGTGAAATTCACCTGCGAGCCTCTGAAGCCACCGTAAGCCCATTTTAAACCTCCTGAAATGCCCTGAAACGCATTAAAACACCTTGAAACGCTTTGAAACGCCTCTGAAACCCCAACGAAACCATCGTGAAACTCACTTGAGAGTTCCTGAAGCCCCACAAAACCTCTTTGAGTCCTCCTGAAATGCCTTGAAACACCTCTGAAACACAAATGAAATCCAAGTGAATCGCATCTGAAAGCCTCTGTAACCTCCTGAAACGCCCTGAAACGCCTCTGAACAGCCTAAAATGATCATCCCTAAAAACTCCCTTGGAATCCCTCTGATCATCTCCTCTTTACATCTGAAAGTTTTGACTTCTTCTCCTTTGCATCTGCAAGCCACTTGCCCTTCTCAAACTTCTTTGCAAGCTTGAAAACCATTTAGATAATGAACTGAATCCTTTTGGGTAAATGGAGGTTCGGGTGTAACTAAATGAAGAGGGTGTTCAGTCAAGTCCTGAGAGCACACTCCGTGTTGCAGTAAGAGTATGTGGCCGAAGCCGAAGAATGTTTCCACAAACCGCCACCAGAAATTGACGAAATCGGATCACTGTTCTTCTTTTTTGTGGCTCGACGTTCTCTAACTGTTCTTTGAACACTTCCACAGTTATTAATAAAAGGACTTTCTTTGCCTGCTATTATTGCATGGATTGCATGAAGATGCAGTATTGCATCGGGCTCTTTGAGTTGAAATTTGGCTGCAGTACACCAAATCAGCCGTATTTTCTGAGACTTCTTAAGATTTCTGACTCCACCTAGAAAAAGAAACCACAAAAGCTTCCGGTCCATGGACCCTAGTTCTTTCAAAATAGCTTTGTGTGCGTGACCCCTTCGTTCGTACTGCTGAATGAAAATCCGTGAAGGTTGAGGTACTTAGAAATTCTTCTTCGGATTCGTTTATGAAATGCTTCCTAAATTTTTCACTTCTTTCACGAATTTCGTTGGGATTTCTTTAGATATTCATCTAGAGATTCATCGAAGACTATTTTATCAAGAAGACATGAAACTCTGTTATTTTCCCATACAAACGGTAAGCGTCACCGACGACACCGCCGCCTGTTGAACTAAGGTGGTACCTTTGTACAAAAGTGTATTAGTGCGTGTATGAAGATTTACTCACGCTATCATGAATAGTTCCCCCTTCATCCGTGGTGGCGCTGCTAACAGTGACTCCTGATTGTCAGCAGTGCTGCAAGTCTTCTTGATAAGTGGTCTTCGGATTCATTGAAAAGTATTTCCTGAGATTTCTACCGGGATACTTATTGGGGATTTTTTCTGACATTTCTTAAGAATCGTATTTCTTCTGAAATTCCTTTAGGAGCACCTTCTTCAAATATATCTAAAGAGACTTCTGTAGGATACCTGGGTCGTTGCACAGTGGTCCACGAACCAGATTTACGAGGAAAGATGCATGCAGTGCCTTCAAATGATTTTTTAGACAAATATGGTCTTCTACAAAGTTGTTGATAATAATAAGGCCCTCTTTTCAATGTACATGAAAATTAGGGTGGTCCATATTTTCACATAAATTGGAAATCAAACTCTTTTATTTGCAAGAATAGCTATATGCATTCTTTGGGAAAGTTGTAGATCTATCAATTTTGAGCAAGTTTGCTGAAGACAGTTTTTTTGTAGCTTCAAAATTGACCGATCTAGAGATATATTTCTGAATTAGCTTAGGGTGATTCAAGAAAAACAGGTTTTCTGGCTTTAACTTTTTCAGTTTAAATTTCTCATCGAAGTCGCCCAAGAAACACTTGTAGAGCATTTGAAAACGCGTCGTTTCGTGCGCTGAAACGATCGTTATCTCTTTTGGTTTAAAAGTTATGAGTGTTTTTCTTTAAAAATCATAGTTTATTCAAAAGGCGATATTACGGGTTGGGGCAAAGATAAAAAATATCTTTTTCCAGCATTCAAGAGAAGAAATATTGTTATAAAACATATCAAAAAATTAGAGAGGTGTTATTTTTGTAACTCAAGTAAAAAATATTTGAAAAGTGCCCATTTTTTCTAGAAAATCATCAATATCTTTTGAACGGAATGACGTAGCAACATTCTCAGCGCACGAAAATGTGCGTTTTTGGAAGCTCTAAAAGTGGTTCTTTGACGACTTTGATGTGAAAATTGAAATAAAAAAGATAAAGCGAAAAAACTGTTTTGTTCAAATTTTGTGCATTTTTCCATAGTTTTCGTAGGGTGACGCTAGAACAAATCGTTTTATCGCTCTAACTATTTTGTTTCAATTTTCTCATCAAAGTTGTCAAAGAACCACTTTTAGAGCTTCCAAAAACGCACATTTTCGTGCGCTGAGAATGTTGCTACGTCATTCCGTTTAAAAGATATTGATGATTTTCTAGAAAAAATAGGCATTTTTCAAATATTTTTTACTTGAGTTACAAAAATAACACCTCTCTAATTTTTTGATATGTTTTATAACAATGTTTCTTCTCTTGAAGGCTGGAAAAAGATATTTTTTATCTTTGCCCCAACCCGTAATATCGCCTTTTGAATAAACAATGATTTTCAAAGAAAAACACTCATAACTTTTAAACCAAAACAGATAACGATCGTTTCAGCGCACGAAACGACGCGTTTTCAAATGCTCTACAAGTGTTTCTTGGGCGACTTCGATGAGAAATTTAAACTGAAAAAGTTAAAGCCAGAAAACCTGTTTTTCTTGAATCACCCTAAGCTAATTCAGAAATATATCTCTAGATCGGTCAATTTTGAAGCTACAAAAAAACTGTCTTCAGCAAACTTGCTCAAAATTGATAGATCTTCAACTTTCCCAAAGAATGTATATAGTTATTCTTGCAAATAGAAAAGTTTGATTTCCAATTTATGTGAAAATATGGACCACCCTAATTTTCATGTACATTGGAAAGAGGGCCTTATTATTAGCAACAACTTTGTAGAAGACCATATTTGTCTAAAAAATCATTTGGAGGCGCTGCATGCATCTTTCCTCGTAAATCTGGTTCGTGGACCATTGTGCGTTGTACCTCGGAGGTCGGGTCGGTGGATGACTCGATGGCTGGATGGGCGGGTGAATGGGAATCCTTATTCCACAACACAAATTCTCACTATTGGGAGATCTTCCAGATCGACACAGAACACACCTTTCCGAATAAAACACCTCTCTTTAATATAAACAAAAACTAACACGAACTACATATATTTTAACTACGTAAAACTAATCTAAACATTAACAACATTCGGTCACGTAGGACCGTCTTCGATCGTGTACCCGTTCTTACTAACTAAACCCTTCTACGCTCTGAAACTATACCCAATTGCTCCCGAACCGGTGAAAATTATTTGCTACCTAGCCATCACGTTTCTCTCGCTCAGCATCTGATCTCCAATCTCCTATCGATCCGCTGGATGCATCGATGACGTCACTCTTGTACCTCGAACGAAAGCGAAAGTGATCTGCCTTGCTGATCCAGACTACGACGATCGATCGATGGGGAGAACAAAGGCGCGAGTAAACCAACAGTTTGCTGTGTTGCGGTTGCGTAGATTGGATGGTGAAACTCTAGGGTGGTCCTCATAGACAGATAGTTTTATGGATTTCTTCAGGGATTTCACAAGGGATTACTTCAACCGTTTTCCCATGATTATTATTAGAAATTCCTCGTAAAATATCTTTTAAAATCCTACGGAGATACCTTCGGAAACTCTTGCAAGGGTTCCTTCAAAAATTCCTTCAGGATTCTGAAAATTTTCCAGGTATTTTTTTTTTTGTTCAGAAGTTGCATAACATAAAACTGGCAGAATTCTATAAAGCATAGGTTCTCAAACTTTCAGGTGCGCGACCCCCTTTTGCCAGCAGACATACTTTTCGCGACCCACCATAGAAATTCCCTCATTTGATGTCTGTTGCAGTAAAATATTCTACTGTCCCTCGCGACCCCCTGGATGAAGGCTGGCGGCGACCCCCCTGTGGGGTCGCGACCCACAGTTTGGGAAACCATGCTATAAAGGAATCCCATAAAAAAACTCTTGAAGATACATTTTGCAGATTCCTAGAAGAAATTTTTGGAAATTTTCTAAGGGGTTTCACGTCAAAAATTCCTGGAGAAATTTTTGGAAGTTATCTCTGGAGAAATACCTGGAATGCCTGTGATTAATCTTGACAAAACTCCATATGATACCCCAAAATTCCTAGAAAAAAAAACATGAGAAGGAACTCAGAAAGTAATTCCAAGAACAATTTTCTTGAAAAATTTCTGGAGGGATTCCTGTATAAATCCTTGAAGGAATTTCTGGAGAAATCCTATAAAAATGTCTGCAGCAATCTCTGATTATAATAACTGATAGAATTATTAGAGAAATAAAGTACAGCCTGACGATTTTTTTAAGAAAATTCTGCAGAAACAAAATTAAAAATCAAAATATTTTTTTAAAAACCTGCGGAAGAATATCTTGAAGAAGCTTCGGAGAAATTTCTAAAGCATCACCGGAAAGCTTTCTGAAAGAATTCCTGAAGAAAGAAATAAAGCCTAAGCAATCCCTAGGAGTAAATAAGGTTTAAGCAATACCCGGAAGACTTTTAGAGAAATCCACAAACGAATTTCCAGAAGAATGTCTTGGGAATTTTCTTGAGCAATTTTCCAATATAAGATTTAGAGAATCCCTCAATATATGAAGCAATACTATCTAACGAAGCCTCTGGAGAAATACCCACATTTTAATAATCTGCGAATCATTATGAATAAAAGTACTTGGAATGGCAAAGCAATCTTTGAACAAAATTCCGGGAAAATAGTTCTTAAGAAATTCTGATAATGCTTACAGAAGAATTCCTTCAAAAATGTTTAAAACATACTTGAACAAATTCATACATGAACTTCTGTAGCAAACCTTGATGACTTTCCTGTAGAATACCTGAAGATACCATAGGAGGAATTTCTGAAGAAGACCGTGAACTTGTTTCAAGATATATCTTTTGAGAATTTTCTTGAGAAACTGTGAATACCTGTAGATAATCACTGGAGAAATTCAAAGCGTTCAAGTTTCTTGACGTCACTATTAAGACGTTAAGACGTTATTAAACTTTCCATTTTTACATGCATGTACTCATTTATTTTATTTAATCTATAAACAAATTAATCAAACGGTGTCAGGCCATTGGGCCGAATAGTCATCAGGCCGAATGGCCATTGGATCTTCTTCTTGCAACTACTTCCTAACTAAGACAAAGCTTGCTTCGTAGCTTAGAGTTCCATGGGCACTTCCACTGTTATTAACTGACAGTTTCCTTTGCCAATGACCATTTTTCATGTGTATGATTTTTCTTCTTTGAATCATATGCTGTTTATTCAGTATCATTGTAAAAATGGTGTTCACGACGCTTAAACTGCTGATATTCAAATTATAAATTTACCTCTTTCTAAACATAGGCTATTTTTTCTAGTTTCATCGTTAAATTAGTTTTTGGAATAATAGTTGAAGAAGATTAAAACAACTAATCCGTTTCCTGATAACTGCTAAATTATAATTCGTCCTGATGACAATTCGGCCAAATGACCCAGCATCAATCAAACGATGGACAGACAGAACGAATAAAAACGTTTAACTAGGGACAACACAGAACACAATTTTAAGACACTAATTAAATCTCCCATCATGAGATGTTTAAAGAAAAGTTTCCAAAAATTTCGTTTCGTAGAATTTGAGTTATTTGGAACAGCATATGGATTCGTTTATTAGGGATCAAAAATTTTAGGTAAATTCACATTCAATACAAGTTTCCCGTGATCAAAGTTTGCGACGGAGATCAAAATCGGTGCAGTCGAAAGCATGTATAGCACTTGTTTTGAAATGATGTTGCATATAGGTGACATGCATTGTAGGGCTCGAGCCAAATTCATTATGTATTGCGAAATTGAAATCATGCACACCGGTGCACCACGGGCTGAAACAGAGAAACGCAAAAACAAACAAATTCGATTTTCACGAGCATGTTCCCACATTTCCCAACGCGAAACTGAAAACTTTCAGAGTCGAAATCCCTTGCCCTTAGAGGGAAATTCCCTTCGATGACGCATAATGCATCTCTCGGTGCATAATTCGCATAACCCAACCAACCCGTCGCTGTCTGCATAACTGCAATCGGCTACCCCTGAATTTTGGACACACCAGGCGGCAAGCTTTCGAAACCTCTGGCTCGATGCAACCACGCTGCCTCAGATGGAACATTTGGCAGTGCGATATAAAATACTCACCTGCCCGGTGTCAAGACATCATTCGCAGATCTCCATCTCGACAGCCGAGTCGCCCGCCACTGGAACGCAGTTCATCTAAGCTAGGCATCTCAGACATGAAGGTAATTGGCTTCGTTTGGTGGTGTGTTGTTGACGGTCTTCAATCTATGAAGGTCTAATTTTTGTTTTGATTTCGGCTCGTTTCAGGCGTTCGTTGTGCTGTCCATGGCTTTGGCCATTGCATCCTGTAAGGTAGTCGAAGAATCCTCCAAGAAAGAAAAACGTGGATTATTTGATGGCGGACATGGAGGAGGCGATTCCTATGACTTTGGGGGTCATGGCGACGAGGGTGGCGAAGATGATGTGAAACATGTGACCACAATCACCAAAAAAGTTCCTGTTCCGTACCCGGTTGAGGTCGAAAAGCAAGTTCCGATTGAAGTGAAGGTGCCATTCAAAGTCGAAATCGAAAAGAAGATCCCCATCGTCGTTGAGAAGAAGGTCCCTATCTATGTGGAAAAGAAGATCCCGGTGCACGTGGACCGACCTGTCCCGTACAAAGTGGAAGTGAAAGTTCCAGTTATCGAGAAGGAATACATCGAAGTGCCACAACCGTACGAAGTTTATGTTGAGAAGAAGATTCCAGTGTACGTCCCGAAGCCGGTGTACATCGAAAAGCCTTTGCCGGTGACTTTGCTCGTTAAGAAAACGTATAAGAAGGGTTGGTGAGAGGAGAATGATCGTTAATTTATTGTTAAGTGTGAGGAAAGGAGGAGAATAAAGTATGTAAATAGTTCTTTAGAACATTAGAAGTTCTTTAAAAGAAAAAATCCTCTATGATCAAAATGACGTCGCACAGATTCATAATGAGCGGCGTCGCTGTGGTGGAGTGCAGTGAACAGCATAAGTGAAAATGATGTAAATTCATTCGGTAGGGTAAACCCGGCCATTAACGTTTCGTAGAAATGGTGAAACCACGTGCATTGAAAGCGTCTCCAGCAACATTTCATCACAAATTCGCATTGCAAGACATTTTTGCTTCATTTGTTACTTCAAAACTGTCGTGAATCGCAAGCTTTGGCTTTGGCAAAATGGACTCTGATGATTTCATGCTTGTTTTACATGTGCAAGTTCAAAACTAAATTACCAAAACTAAAATGCTTCAAACAGTTACCAGCGGTGCTGATGTATAGACTTAATGGTACAGTTCAAGGACCAGTTGACTCTGTCGATTATCAGTTTCTTTCCATATTATCATTTAGCCTAAAGAATTAGATTTTTTACTTCTATTGTCAATAGGCCGTTCTTTCTATATAGAAAGAAATTCTGAAAGCTACACTTGACGTAAATATTTGAACGTTTAAATGTCCATTTCGTTTAATTCGATAAAAGAAATTCTTGCACGCAAAACTGCAAGCAAGCTTCATACTGCACACAACCTGTAATTTTACAATCCGATGGTAATTGTATGGTACAATCCGAGTAATTGTGTTGAAAGCGATGGAGGTCATTTTGTTACAGCGAACTCTGCAGACATGGATTCAAAAGAACAGCGTGTTTTTGGGTCCTTTTATTGCATCCGTTAGCTTACACGTTTTAATTTTCATCGATGCTTGTTCGTTTATTAACAAAACGTAGTTATTCCGAGTAGATCATCGTACTGCCCATGATCGCATAGTTGACGTGATCAGCATTGACATTGTCAGCATTTACAAGCTAATATCTATCACATGTGCATAATTGTGACTAGTTTTATTCAATAGAGCACAAGATCTAATCACTAGCTAGATGTCAACGTAAAAAAATCTCAAATTTTTCATTATTCATTGTTAAAATTTCAAAAGTTTGTTGAAAACTACAGTGGCGCTTACGTCAACTATGCGAATATGGGCGGCGTAGGTCGTAATAAAAATGTTGACTACTTTGTGCTGAAGTTTTTCCACCACTGAATATTAACAGTTGTCAAAGAAAATCTCACACTGTTGCAATCTGAAAGAGCAACACAACGTTTGTCGGGTTAGATAGTGAAGACTGGACTTTTTCAAACAAAACGACTTTTT
Source organism: Aedes albopictus (assembly GCF_035046485.1). NCBI lineage: Eukaryota > Metazoa > Arthropoda > Insecta > Diptera > Culicidae > Aedes > Aedes albopictus. The sequence continues at coordinate 22,528,707 of NC_085137.1, forward strand.
TTTAATTTTGGGCTCATTTTAAAATTTAAACCACAGTATGCCCTATTTTTACTGTAGAACTTGCAACACTGTCCCGATTTTTGTAAAACTTTGACAGTGTAAAGCTGTTATGTTAAACTGTTTTCAGTAAAAATTTGTATACAAAGAATTTCAAAGTTAGAGCAGTTTGAATTTCACTACACACTAAAAAAATCTCATTTTTAATGCTGACGCAAACGCATAAACTGACACAAATTACCATGACTTAATTGAAAAATTGATTCATTTTTAAATCTATAATGATGTAATCATGAAAACCAGCGCATTGAACGACTTTTTACTGCAAAGCTTACAATTTTCTGTTATATGCCTTGACTTTAAATTTGAAATGACACAAAATTACACGGGCGATGACTGAACAGCTCAAAACGTCAAACCTAAACAGACCAAAACAAAACATAGGAGTTGAGTTGAATTTCGGTAGTGATATTTTCGAAAAGTTTTAAGCAATCGTTTTATTGTCAGTCAAGTAAGTAAATAAAAGTGTGATTCATAATGCAGAGAGTGTTTAATTTGATTTGCTGGTTAATTTATTCCTTTTGCCGTAGCTGTTATCGCAACCGTGATTGGAACCGTGTGGAAGTCAATCCAGCAGCATCGAGTCTAACCGACCGACGGATGGAAGCTTCCGGACTGCCTCCTGTGTGAAAAATGATTTAAATTATGGAAAACAAACAAACTTGAGATGAAGCTTTTAATGAATTGAACAAAATATATATTGTTTTAACAGGAAACCATGGAAAGAGTATTCAATGCATCAGAATTATCCGAAAAACGTGGAGGGTTGCCTTTTTTGTTTTGAGGTTATGTTGCTGTGCTTGTGAGGTAGTAAAATTACTAGATGTTTCGCAAACATCGCATCGTGTAAAAATAAGATATCGTACTTAATATTGTGTCAATTCGCTCGCTGTAATATGTCGGAGATAAATGACACAAAATTACACGACTTTTTGGAAGTGTGTATACCATAAGCCACATCTGCTTATTGTGACATAGTGCTAAATACAGAGGATAGACAAAATGATCGGGACAGGCAAAATTCTCACTTTCCAAAAATTGATCAACTAGCTGTAACTTTTCGAAAAGTGCATAAAATATTCTCAAATTTTCACTGTAAGTAGATCAAGTTGTATATCAGTGGTCAAAATTTGGAAAAGATCGTGCTATTCTGCACGAAGTTAGAAGAGAGTCTTGAAAAAGGTATAATTAGCCGATAACTAACTAATGAACCGAATACAATGAAGTTTTGACCATTTATGGCTTATATAATGAACTATGAAAAACTGTGAGAATATTTTATGCACTTTTCGAAAAGTTACAGCTAGTTGAACATTTTTGGGGAAGTGAAAATTTTGCCTGTCCCGATCATTTTGTCTATCCCCTGTATGTGGCTATAACTTTTTAACGATTAGATCATATTGAATGATATTTTGGCTGTACAGTAGCGTGGCTCAAAATACCACATGTCAAAAAGTTCGATGGGCCCCCTTCTCATTTCGTTCTATATGACGCCACGATGCTCTGGTCAAATTTTCAGCTAAATCCGTTAACATTAGGGCGGTGCTAAACTCATTTGAAGTTTGTATGGGAATTTATATGGGAAAACATCGTTTTTGGCATTTTTCTCATGAGGGGCACTATTTTTACTTAAAACACATAACCGATTATATAGAACTATAGTCTTAAATGTGCCGAAAAACTTTGTCGAAGACCACAAAGTCATGCGAACCTTGTAAGAAAAGATATTACATGCAGACCATCCGGTGGTGCTTAACATTTAACATGTAAAGGAATAACAATAGCAATAAAATCTCATTGGATGGGCTCGTACTGTCTAGGCTATATCTTTTTTCGCAAGTTTCTGATTACGTTGCGGTCTTCAGCAAAGTTTTTTGGCACATCCCAGGCTATATTTCTATAGGATCGATTACGTGTTTTAAGAAAAATTAGAGCCCCTCAGAAGAAAATTGCAAAAAACGATGTTTTCCCATATAAACTCCCATACAAACTTCAAATGAGTTTAGCACCGCCCTAATGTTAACGGATTTAGCTGAAAATTTGGCCAGAGCATCGTGGCGTCAAATAGAATGAAATGAGAAGGGGGCCCATCGAACTTTTTTGAGATGTGGTTTTGCCATACAAGCTTGAGTCACCCTACTCTACAGTTTATGATAAAAAAGTAATGTTTTAAAAGTTTCCAGACTAGAAAATAGAAACAAAAATATAACATAATAATAACAAACCATGATATTTAAAACTCATTGTGATATAATCATGTTTAACCACCTTGGTGTTTTCAAAAGACTATAACTCAAATATATAACATTTTCTTATAAATGTTGTTTAATAACTCATTGTATTATAATTAAGTTTTGATTTGTCGACACTTAAAAAAATAATGCTACGAAATTGTATCAAATTTTGATAGAAATTTGTAATTCTTAAGCTAAAATTCATATCACATTTTGTTATAATTTTGATCTAATTATAACAAAATAGGTTATTAAATTGATTAGACCAGTGTATGTTTTGTTACAATTTTAGTTATTTTAACATCATCCTGCATCTAATTTATAACATTATGAGTTACTGAAAAATATTATAACACATAATTATGAAACGTAGGCGTTTTCGGGGGTTTTTTAAGGTCTCAGCTTCCGAAAATTTTTGGCGGGTTTTAGAGGCGTTACTCAGGCGCTGCGTGGGCGTTGTCGGAGATATCTGAGGGTCTCAGGTGCGTTACATGGGGTCCGAGGGGGCTTTAGGGGGATTTAGAAGGCATATTGTTAAGCTTCCGAGGATTTTTGAAGAAATTCAGAGGCGTTACGTAGGCATTTTCGGGGGTTTCGGATGGTCTCAAGGACGTTACAGGGGTTTCGTGGGGGGTTTAAGGGGCCTACAGTTTCTGAAAATACTTTTTGAATCACTGTTCTTCAGTGAGGGAGATTTCAACGGCGCTTCAAAGAGGTTCATAAACGGCAGTTTCGGAGAGATTTTAGCAGCTCCAGACTGTTTTCAAACGTAGATCTGTTGCCCTTAACCTATATGGAGCGCTAAGACATTCTTGAACACACATTGAACATACCACTTGTCAACACACAGTTGCATGAGGCTGCGTAAGCATGACTTTCATTCAATCATTCAAGCACACAAGCTATGCATGTAGATTCGATGACTTATGCCCAAGAAAGTTTTCAGGAAATCTTATACAGCCGCAACCTTTCCTCCTCACCATTTCTGCCCCCCTGAGCACGCCCTAAACTCTCCTTAACTTCACTCGCTACTTATTGCTCGTATCAACCTTATCCCTAATCTAAAACACACCAACTGCTCTGAACACAGATTTCATTTAGGTAACCTTACCCAAATCGAGGGACCTTAATTTTACCTTAATGGATTCCACCTAAATGGAGGATTGAGTATACGCGACAAATTTCCGCCATCAGGACGAAGACAAAACGATCAACTAATTATTGTCTTCGGTGAGGATCGCGACATCAGCAAAAAATTTGGCAAAAGATATGATTCGTAATGCGAACTAAATGGCCGACTAACTGGTGTCCTATTAACAACCATCCGAGCACAAGAAAGCACCGCAGGAGCTCCGTAGGAATCTCGCAGCGACTCAGGTTGGCTTCTAGTTTCATTACGGCACGCACAAACAACGAAAAAAAAACCCTAAGAATGCAGTGTGGGCCATCACTAACCCAAGGAACGACAGGGGTTTTCGTTGCAGACTCGAAAAATTTGGCACGCCGAAGGAAACTCCGGCACAAACAACGCCCAGGGGATCCCAACAAGCTCTTGGTATATCAGCCCGAACCGCACTGGAGTTTTGCGATTGAGACATCGAAGGAAACTGATCTGCAACTCACTCTCAGGGGTTCCCCACGTAGTCACGGAAGGCCACCCGGCTGGGATTGCTTTTCGGTTGACGGCAACAGCAGAATACGTCAAAGGGCGTGTTGCCCTGAATATTAGGCCGGAACAAATCTCATTTTCTTCTTTTGTCACTTTGCTCGTAGGCTCGTCAAGGGAGTGGGTGATAAAAAATAAATGTATTTGATGAAAAATTACCCAAACAAATAGGCAAAATCATCAAACTCATCGGATTTGTTAAGACATTTTTACGGCGGCTCTAATTTCACTCTATTTTTTTATATTTCTTGAATAATTTATTTGTGTCCCCCCTCAAAATGTCAAATTCCGACCAAAATTTTCCGAGGGGGTGGTGACATAAGAGAAAATCGAAATTTGTATCAGCCTTATTTGTAGCATTAGATCATACAGCGAAATGAGGTGATAACTGTTATGTCAATCGAGTGCCAAGCTATGTTAAAATTTTAGGCATTTTCCGTGATCTGATTTCTGTTACCTTATTATGACCAAAACAGTCATCACCACAAGGGCGTAGCCAGCTTTTCGCTCAGGGAGGGGGGGAATGTGTGGGGAAGCACCCTTAGCAAATTTGAACCTACTAGCATTTATAACTGAACGCATCACAATGAAATTGAATATAATAGCTTTATACTCTAAAAGCATCATTTAACTCTTCAGCAGTCACGCTGTTGAATTTTGTACAATACGTTACAAAAAAGCTCGTTTGATCTATTTGAACCTACGTGGGGGTGATAGCGGTGACCAATTTCTGGAGAATTAAGGATTTTTATTTACTCGTGCGACATTGTGATCTGATTTTTTCGTTAATGTCTACAGAACATTCATAAGAAATTATAGCTGTACTCTTTTGAGGATTAACCCAGAATTTCCTGGTTCTAGTATGCGTCCTTTGAAAATTATCTTAAAATAGTATTCGCTGGAGGAATTCATCCAGAAATTTTTAATATAATTTCAAAAAAATCATCAGGTAATCCTAGAGAAGTTCTTTGGAGCATCCATAGAATGATTTCTGAGATTTCCGAAGGAACTCCTGAATAAATATTTGGAGAGAACCAAAGAGGAATTTCTGATGGAATCCCTGAAGTAAAACCTGGATGAATCCCTGGAGCAATTTCTACAAGAATGCCTGGAAGAAGCCCTGTAGAATACCTCAAGGAATTCCCGGAGGAATCCCTGGAAGAATTTCTGAAAGTATACCAGGAGGAATCCCTGGATAAATTATGGGAGGAATACCTAGAGAAATTTCTGAAGAGATCTCATGAGGAAATTGTAGATAAATTTCTGGAGGAATCCCTGAAGCAATTCCTGGAAAAATCTCTGGAGAGGATCCTGGAGGAGTGCCTGGAGGAATTCCTGGAGGTATTCCTGTGGGAAACTTCTGAAATCCTGGAGGCATTTTTGGATGTGACCTAGCAGGAATTCTTGGAGTAATTTCTTAGATGAATTCTTGGAGTAATCCCTGGACGAATTCCTGGAGGAATTGTTGGAGGAATCGCCAGAGGTATTTTGGGAGAATTTGCTGAAGAAATTTCGGAAAAAATCCCATAAGAAATTTTAGGAGGATTTTCTCGAAGAACCCTTGTAGGAATTTCTGGAGGATTCCCTGTAGGAATCTCTGGGAATATCCCTGGTGAAATGCGTGGAGAAATTCCTCTAGGAATCATTGAAGCCAATTCCTGGAGGAATATCTGGAGGAATTCTGGGAGGAATGTCTGGAGTAATCCCTGAAAACTTCCTGAAAGTATTCCTGGAGAATTTTCTGGAAGAATTCCTGACATGATTTCTGAAGGATGTCCAGGAGCAATTCCTGGAAAAATTCCTGAATAAATTCCTGGGTATTTCCTGAAAGAAATCCTGGAGGAATCTCGAGAGGAATTCTGGAATGAATTACTGGATGAATTTCTAGAGGAAGCTCTAGAGGAATTCTGGGAAATTTCTATTTTTGTTATTTTTCTATTTATGAAAAAAAAAACCTTTGAGAAATTCTTAGAAAAACCCTCGAAGGAATTCCTGGGGGAATCCTAGAAGAAATTTGTGGAGAAGTCCCTGAGAAATTAGTGACGGTATTTCTGGAGTATTTCCTGGAAGAATTTCTGGATGAATTTCCGGAAAAATCCTTATAGGATTTCCTGGAGGAATCCGTGGAAGAACTTCTGGAGGATTTTGTGGAGGAGTCCCAGGGAACATTCCTGAAGAAATTTGTGGTCTCTTTGTTAATTGCTGGAGAAATCCTTGAAGGAATTCTTGGAGGAATCTTTGGAGGAATTCTTACAACAATTACTTTTTGAATTTCTGGGGAATCTTTAGAAAAACTCTGGGAGAAATTCCTGAAAACATCCCCTGAGAAACTCATGGAGGAATTTCTAGAGAAATTTCTGCAGGCATTTTTGGAGACATCCTCGAAGGAATTTCTGAAGGAATCCCTGAGGAAATCCTTGGAGAAATTCGTGGAGAAATCATTGGAAAAATTCCTAAAGAAGTTCCTGGAGGATTTTTAGCAGATTTCCCGGAGGAATCCCTGCAACAATTCCTAGAGGAAAATCTAGAATAATTCTTGGAGGAATTCCTGGAAAAATTCCAGAAGATTTTTCTAGAGAAAATCCTGGAACAATTTCAGAAGGAAACCCTGAGAGATTTCCTGGAGAAATTCCTGGAATTGCTGACATAATTTATGATGGAGTTACTTCCCAAGCAACACACATGTTATAATAAAGTAACGACAGCGCAAGTTTTGGTTGTATAGAAGTTTATTTTACGTTATTTCAACACAATGTTAGAATTACGTAAAATAAACTTCTATATAACCAAAACTTGCGCTGTCGTAACTTTATTATAACATGTGTGTTGCTTGGGTTGATGAATTCCTGAAGGAATGCCTGAGGACATTCCTGGAGTAATTTCTGGAGGAATTCCTCGAGAAGACCTTGGAAAAATTCCTGGATGAAATCCTGGAGGAATGCCTATATGAATTTCTGGAGCAAACCCAGGAAGAATTCCTGAAGCAATGCCAGGAGAAACTCTTGGAAAAAACTCTTGGGGAATTCCTCTGGGAATTTCTGGAGGAGTCCCTGAAGCAATTCCTGAAGGAATATATGGTGGAGTTCCTAGAGGAATCTCAGAAAAAAATCCCAAGAGGTATCGCAGGTAGAATCCCTGTAAAATTTCTTGGAAGAATGCCTAGGAGAATTCCTGGTGGAATTATTGGAGGATTCCCTGAAGTAATTCATGGAGAGAGAAATCTTTGGAGGAATTTCTGTAGGAGCCTCTGGAAGAAAAATCCTTGGAAGAATCCTGGCAGCAATTACTGGAGGAATCTCTGGAGGATTGCCTGGAGGAATCTCTGAAAAAATTCTTGTTGGAATTCCTGAAGGAATCTCCAGAGGAACTCCTGGAAAAGTCTCTTGCGGAATCTCTGGTGGAATTTCTGCAGGAATCTCTAGATGAATTCCTGGAAGAATTTTACGAGAAATTCTTGCAGGAATTTCCAGAAGAATCCCTGGAAAAATCCTAGAAGAATTCCTGAAGAAATTCGTGGATGAATCTCTCAAGGAATTCGTAGAAGAATTTCTGAAGAAATCGCAGATGAAATTCTTGGAGAAATTCTGCACAAATCCTTAGAATAGTTCCTGAAGGAACCCCAGAAGGAATTCCGGAAACAATTTCAAATGGAATTCCTGTTGTTCCTGAAGGAAGTTCTGAATTAATTCCCGTAGGCGTTCCTTAAAGAATACAAAGAGGAATTCTTGACGGAATCCTAAAAAGAGTTCCTGGGAGAATCTTTGCGGGAAATAAGTTTTTTTTTTCAGAAAGAATCACAGAAGGAATTCCCGAGTTAGGCCCTTCAGTAATTCTTGGAGGTGCCGTGTAGTTGCCGGCTTAGAATAGCACTACGGACCACCTGTTCCGGGGGTAAAAGTCCACCAAACAGGTAACCCCAATCCAAGGTGTCAGGCGACCCGTGCTGAGGGATGAATGGTTGAGGGGGTTTAAAATATGCTCGATCTTTAACGGAGCCCGTAGCGTGGGTAAGATCACCTTTTTGGGTTGCGTTGCGGCGAAAGATCTACCAAACCGAACCCTAGTCCTAACTGCTTCCAGCTAGTGGAGCAGCACATTTGAGTAATCAAAGGAAAACACTTTGGTCCTTATTACATTTCACACCTTGTTGAAAGTGATAGGTCTCGGTTTTAGGTGTGGCCGAGATGGATCTTGAAACAAGGAAAAATGGGTTAGTATTCCTAATCTTTTATTCGGTGTTCACTTGTTTGAAACAGAAAGGACTAGGGTTCCGATGCATGGTCAATATCGGTATCATTTCTTGACGTTCTCGTTAAGGGATCCGATTTTGACTGAAAAAGGAGCGTGTTAAAAGCGGAACCTATCAATCAGAATCCTTCCTTGCGATTATGTTGAAAATGACTACTGTAACAAAACCGAATACTTTATAACTTCTCAATGGTGATAAAGTAATACGACATGCACTATACAAAGGACACGGGGTATACCACAATAGATCAAAATATTGGTCGCAGTAGTTATGTCCCGAACAGAGAAAAAAAAAATTCTTGGAGGAATTTCTGGAGGATATCCTTGAGAAATGTCTTTTGGGAATAACGAGTAAATTTCTAGAAATTCTCCTGGAATCTCTAGAAGAATTCTTGGCGAAATTTCTGGAGGAAGTTCTAGAGGCATCCCTGGATGATTTTTTTAGGGGAATCCCTACAGCAACTCCCAGAGGAATCTCTGGAATAATTCCTGGAGGAGCCTCTGAAGAAATTCGTGGAGGAATCTCTTGAGATTTTTTTGGAAATATCCCAGGAAGAATTTCTGAAGAAATTGAAAATGGAATCTTTGGAGAAATCCAGCAGTAGAGAAACTCCTTGAGGAATTCCTAAGGCAATCCCTGTAGCAGTTCCTGAAGCAATCCCTGCAGGAGTTCCTGAAGAAACTCCAAGAGGAATCTCGGAAGCAATTCCTTGGGGCATTTCTAAGGGAGTCCCTAAACAGTCCCGGGAGAAAGTACTAGATTGATTCCTGGAGGAGTTCCAGAAAGAATTCCAAGAGGAATTCTTGAAAGAATTCTAAAAAGTGTTCGTGGGAGCATCCTTGGAGGAATTTTGAAAAATAATCCCTGGAATTGTTTCAGTGAAATTTCCGGGTGAAGAATTCTTGGAGGAAATCTTGTAGAAATGCTATGAGGAATTCTGGAAGCTGTTCCATAAGAAATTTCTTAGGAAATCTTAAGAAAGCTTTCTTAGCAAATTCCAGGAAGAATTTCTGTAGGAAAAAATATGAAGGAATCCATGTCTGCAATAATTTTTGGACGAATTAATTATATAATTAAAGTTATGGAATCTTTGAATGGACTCCCAAAAGAATGTTTTGTACAATGTTTTAAGGAGCTCCTGATTTAATTTTTAACTATTCTTTGGAAAATTTCCTGTAAAGGTTTCTGGAAGATTTTCCTGCTGAAATACTTCGGATTATTCTAGATTGAATTATTGGAGCAATTTTTGGAATTCTTAAGGAATATACGGAAAAATCCCTGAAGAAATCTCTGAAGGAACCCTTGCAGAAATACACAACAAAAATTCTGTAGACATTTCTTTGAGAATCCCTGGAGAAATTCCTGGAGGATCCCTCTAAAAAAAGCACTGGAACAATCACTGGAGGAGCCTCGAAAGATACCCCAGGAGAAATTCCCGGATGAATTTCTGGTGGAACCCATAGAGGAATTTTTGGAAAATACTGTGGAGCAATCAATTATGGGATCACTGAAGAGAGCTATGGGAAAATTCCCGGACGAATTCGTCGATGCATCGTTGCAGAAGCATATGTAGAAAAATGTGAAGAAGTCGTGAGAGGAATTCTTGAAGCATTTCTTGGAAAAAAAAAACCTGAAACAATCACTATCGGAACCCTGCAAGATGCCCATTGAGGAATTCATGGAGGAGAAACTCCCTTGAGGAATTTTTAAAAGAATCCCTGGAGAAGTTCCTGAATAAATGCCTAAAAAAAATTCTGAAGGTGTCCTTGAAAGAATTCGTAATTAAATCCCTGGTATTTTGCTTTTTACATGACGTTTGTTTGAAATGAATACTAGTGAAAATTCGTGTAGCAGTAGAATAGCACACAACTGCGCTGTATAGCAGCATATGGTTTGACAAAGTCCTTCTTTTTCTCTAAGGGAACCGGTTCTGTTTTTGCTATTCCATGAATAAACATCATAAAATTGAGCCATGGTACCCAGTTTTTTTTTAGCAAAATTCTATGATTGGATTAAAGTGGTTCTCTTGGAGAAATACTTGGTCAAATTCTCGATTAAAAACAGTTTGATTATTGTGGATAAAAACCTTCATTATTAGAATAGTTTATATTTTTGGGAGATATTTTTCTGGAACTTACCCCCAAACCTCCCCCCCCCCTTGTGCACGGACTTGTACTGAATAAACTTCTGAAGGACTCCCCTTGTTGTGTTTCTAGAATTGTATTTTGAGATATTTTATAAGAACTTTTAGAAAAAAAAACCCTGATAAAAACCCCGGAAGATATTCAGAAGGAATACCTGGAAGGATATCTAAAAAAAAATGCATGTGGATGAACCTCTGTGAATATTACTTTAAAAGTTTCGTGAGATTCTCTTAAGAAATTCCTAAGAAATATTTGTTCAGAGATTTCTGGATAGGATCCTAAAAATAATTCTGAAAACTTCTCTTTAGCTATTCAAGGAGGAAATTGGGCTGATACACATTTAATTTTGACTTTTTGTCTCCCCCTTCAAAAAATTTTGGATGGAATTTTCATTTTGGGGGGTAGACAAAAAAAAATTTACCAAAATATCGGGTTTTGCTAACAATTCTAACAAATCCAATGAGTTTTCAATATTTTACATATTAAATGCTGTATTATTTTTATCCCCTTTGAAAAATTTCTGATAGATTTTTTTGTTTGAAGATTTTTAAAAGTCCCCGGGAGAATTCCTGTAAAACTTTTGAATAAACATTTAAACTTTTCAAGCTTGCGTCCCACCTTTGATTTCAATAGGATTTGACGATTAACCTGCACGAATTTCTGAATTGCCGAAACGGCTAAATGTCTCACGAAGCAGATCCAGGATTGCGGTTGTGCTGATTGACCGTCTTTAGTTTTATAAAGATCTGGAACTGAATAAATTTTCAAATAAAATGGCAACTAAAATGTATCAACTTCTTAACGTATGGGTAAGTTTATATCTGTACGGAGTCAACACTTTCCTCTTCCCAGCAGAAGCTTGAAGAAGTCATTATGATAAATGTTTACTCATTTCATGCTCATTTTTAGCTTCCTCCCATCGCATGATGTTCCTACATACATTAGGATACTATGTACTGATAACCTCTTTTGCAGCCATAACACCCTTAACGAACATGTAGAAACCGGCAGAAGAAAGCTACAAAGTGAGTTTAAATATTTAATAAGCTAAAGTTCTTTCATACCCCCGTGCTACTTTCACTTGTTCGAAAATGAAATTAAGACATTCGCCCCAAGTTGCTCATGCTCTGAACTTTTCTTCCACCCTTTGCATACGTTCTCGAACTAGCAAGTACATACTTATCGCTTTCAGCAGCGACGACGACGACGAAGGAGACCAACTTTTCCGGCAGGTTGTTTGACTAGCTTATCAATTTCATTTCAGCGCCCACATGGGGGAAATGACACACATAACAACGGCATAAATTAATGAAATCCTTCTATTCACTCGAAATCCTTCAAAAGAAACTAGCACAATCATTCATCTCCGCCCGACCGTCCTAAGTCTGGGAGAGGGCGACACCGCTATCAGCCGAAACAAATTTGCCGCCATAAACCTTATCTTTTTGTGTTTTCTTCTGGCTCCACGCTGAGGACCGACACGAAAAAGGAAAAGCTCTCCAAAGTCGGAAATCATGCCTCTCTAATGAATTACATTCGTCATAAAATGTCACAAAGTCCGATTCCATCCCACGTGGCGGCGCCGGCGGCATTCAACCCGGGGCAAACTAGAACCGGATTTCGTGACACATAAAAACCACAATACCATCATCGCCGTCGCATGAACGAACGTCGTCGGTGGTCGTTGTCGTCGATTTTGCTCTCAGTGGGAAAATTACAATGAACTTACATGGACGAGGAAGTGGGGAGCCTGACTCCCTCGGAAAGTAACAACCCACGTCCTCTCCTGAATCGAGAACTATAACAACCCCAACGCCGGGGTTGGGGGCTAACTTTGACGAAGTGTGGCGAATGGGTCACAACGAGATGCAGGAGCTGAGAGAGGGGTCGTAAAGCATTTGCGCTAATGTGAGCTTTATTAGAGCTGTTATCATGGTGTACGGAGGGAGCACCATGATGCCGAAAGTCGTGTGAGATAATGAGGATTCGACACCCAGAAGAAATTGATAAGGAATTTGAATTGTTATTTGTGGAATTCAAATTCATAACGACAATCGAAAGATAACCCATTTTATTTGTATTACTTTTTCAGTGGGATTCCAAAGCATTTTTCTTGAGTTTACAGTCATTACTTTGCCATTTCACTGGTATTGAATCAACATTCCATTGATACTTTTTGCCATTCATTTGAAATTTCGATACAATTTTTGGAATTCCATCTCCATTTCAATGGCATTCCATCAGTTCCTTTGCCAACCTATTGGCATTATATTTCTATTGCATTGCCATTCTATTAACATTTCATTGGCATTTTATTGCTTTGGAATGTGTATTTGTAAAATTGAAGTACCAGGCTCTCTCCGTGTCTACGCATTAGGGAACTGCCGATTAATACAACCAAAGTGACATTTTTATATAAATCATAAAACTTTCCACACGACAAATTCCTCCTCATCGCGTTACTTTTACAACCCCCCAGATCCATATCCCGTTTGGCCCTCATTATTCACCAGGAACGCAGAATGCGAACGACGATGACGACGACCACGACTTCAACAACGATATGGTCGACGGACGGAAGCAGATGGAAAACAAAGACTTCCATCCCTGTCCTGCCCGACCACTTCCGTTCCCACCGAATAGTTTTCCCGCAGGCATCCTTCATTCTGTACGGCGACACGAGCGACTACGCCGCCACAGTGAATGATGATGAATATGTCAAGTGGGAAATGGTGGAGAAATGATACATTCTTGTGTCCCCCCGTAAATCAAATCCATACTGCGTGTATGGTGTGGGTGAGACTCGGAATCGAAGCGGGGAGCACATGATGTCGGAAGAGTCCCGAAAGCTGCCCTCAGGGCCCCCAAGGGTGTTTGACTTTTGGTGCACTGCACTACTGGGTGGGACACATTGCGTTCTAGCTCGGAAGTAATGCGACACATTCATAACTGATGTGAACCAATGGGTGTCTGGACTTGTGGCTACTACCTCTTCCTACATGACTTCTTGCTTCCAAAATGAAGTGCCATAAATAAAATGGGGTAACTTGCAACACTTTTCGACTTTGAAGCAATATCATTGAAATTCTAAACATTTGAACCATCCTGTAAAGCATCGTGTACACTAATTACCCAGAGTAGAAAATTATGCAGCAATTGATTTATCAAAATATGTTGTCACCTAACCAGGAGGTGCGAAATACATGCTTGTTGCAAGTTTCCCCATCTGTGGGGTAACTTGCAACACAGGACCTGAAGTTAAGTTAGCTATCATTAAACAGGACGAACATTCTAGTGCTTAGTCGTATTGTAAATTTTTGATGTAATGCATGAAAAATGCATTGTTAAGATGTACACTAACCAATTGATATATATTTTTTCATGAAAGGGTTGATAGTTATTGCAAATGAGAGTATATCGTTTAACAACAGGTCTCACGTCCCTCATGGATTTCGTGACATAGTACTCGTAACAAAATGTCAACAATGATAATTGTCTTTTCTTGAAAAGGTAGAGTGAGTCATCTTTAAGCAGTTTTTAGTTTAAAGTGGTGTTTGACAATTTCAGCTAAAATAACATGATTGAAACACATCTATTGAACCTTGTAAATATCAAAGTCATTAATTTGGGTACTCAGCTGAAATAATTTAGTCCATCTAGGTTCAGAATTGATGTTGGTGATTGTTTTGAAGCGCCCATAAACTAAATTAAACTTTTTAGAAGATGTAACATGAATAAAACCATTGTAACCTAACAATGTTTGAAAATCACGGTAAAAAAAAATGCAAAAAATGAGTTGTCATTTGAAAATGAACTCGTTACGTAATCAAGAAATGATTCGTTTCGGTTATTTCTGTCAAAAATATCGTGAAATGAAGATAAATAATAGAAGGTTTTGTCAAATTTAACTGTTGCAAGTTACCCCATAGAGGTTGACGAATATGATAATGATTCTTTACATTGATTAGTCGATAAGTTTATAAAATTTTTATCGTTTAGCTGAACTTACTATTAGGTACCCTAACTGCAACCAAGGTCATCAGACTTATCGTACTTACCATAGGGGAGAGGTGAAACACGATTTTCATACTTGTTTTTATGGCATAAAATGAGCAAACCGCTTTAACAGTGTAGCTAAACAATAAACAAAGGAACAAAACTATTTTTTCCACTAAATCGATCTTTGGTATACATAATCTCTATAACCGAAATAGAAGGGCATACTAGTTTTCATTATTATTAGAAAATACTTCACATTAAGTGTATGTCATCGTGTTGCAAGTTACACCGCAGTTGCAAGTAACCCCGTTTGACGGTAAGAGCAGTTTGAATTTCACTATACCAAAAAACACATCTGCTTATTGTGACATAGTGCGACATATATGGCTATAACTTTTTAACGGTATGATCAAATTGAATGAAATCTTGACAAACTACTTCTACATACATACTTTACGTACATAAAAATTTTCATTGAAATCGGTTCAGTATTTTTGGCGCCAGCGTTGAAACGGCAAAAATGTGATATTTTCCAAAATGTTTGTTTGTACATGATTCTCAAGTGGCAATTTCATTGTTTCAACGATATCTCCGCCAATACTCAACCGATTTTAATGAAAATTTTACGGTATTAGCTACACATAATATACTATTCATGGTAAAAAAAATAGCTATTTTGGCGAACGCAATCAAAAGTTATACAATATTTTCTGTGTGGCAATTTCATCGTGTTCGCCCTTTATAACATTGTGACAGCATTTGTAAAGTACGGCAAAAGCTGGTTCAACGCGTAGACCCCATTATTGAGGTAATCATCTTTCCCAACAACTCTTTTCGCTACCTGCTCGTGGAACCGAGGCTGCAAAATTTGAGAACCCCTCCCGAGGGTCCAATACAGCTCTGGTTCTCACAAATTCTGACCTGAAGCTTCCACCGGTCAATTGAACACTTCAGCTAGCTTGAGGAAGTACGTCCAGAGTGTCTGTTCACCAAGGAGGTGCGGCTCAAACAGCGTCTGTTCTGGCATCCGGCGACTGAGTTTGAAATGCTCCTCCATCGGAAGCTATACCACGATGGATAGGGGACCTTAAGCAAACAACCTACTGTTCCAGAAACTCAAAAATCGTTACAGAAGTCGGAAATGAAAGATTACGAACTGATTCAACGGCAACGACTTCAACCGCAAAACAACAGACAAGAATTAGAACTAGGAATGTATTTACATTAGCCCAGCAGGATAAACTGGCACAACTAGCCAATGAGACATGCCGTACGCAGTAGACCTGTGCGCCGCCGGGCCACGCCGCCGCCGCCGATACTTTTTTGTCTCACGCCGACGCCGAAGTAGGTATCGGCGGAACGCCGTACGCCGCTGTTTGTCACGCCGCCGATTTTCATTTTTCACGCCGATGGTCATCAGTGCACAAACGAAATCAAGTTTACATAAAGTTTAAATAAAAAAATCTCACGGTAATTGATTTCGCATCATCGATTTTCTCTGTAAGTAATGAAACTATAATATGATCATGAACGAAAGCAAAAATAGATTATTCTAATTCGGTTACTTTTTGCAGTTCTAGGCGCTAGTCGTTCTCTAGTGGATCACCATGAGATTATCTAAAAACAGATCATATTTTCGAACATAATACTATCATGACCTGATAATATTTAAATTGAAAAGAGAATGTTCTTACAATTTTAAGCTTGATCATTGGAGCTGAGGTATTTTTATCTATTGCTATTATTTTGGGCAACCTTCCAGAAGGATTCAATTATGTCTCCAGGAGATCGATTAGAGATTCCTTCAGAACAATTTTCAGAGATTTCTACTGGAGTTTCTTCAGGGATTAATCCAGGAGATGTGTTTCTTCGAAGATTCCTGCAGAAGCTCCTCCAAAGATAGCTCCTAAATTTTCTTCGAAGATTCTTCTAAAATACCAATCAGAGATTTCTCTAGAAATTCCTTTGGAAATATTTTCGTTTTTTTCAAGTAGGGTACATGTACCATGCCTTGGCCTAATTTGCAAGCCGCCTTGACAATTTTGACCATAACTCATGAATTAATAGCACTAGAAATAATATGTCGACCCTATAACACACTCTAAGCAATGCATGTTTCACCAATTGAAAGTAAACTAACGTAAATATTCAAGAATTTGCTTAATTAAGTTCAAAAGATTCGATGCGATGGTATGCAATGTTGGTCTATGGTACAAAAATTGGCCTATTAGTGGATACAACGTTGGCCTATTGCTTTCCATGCACTAGAACCACTATTTATCTAATTTTTTTCAATATTTCTGCTGAAGTATTATCTCTGTTTGTTCACCAATCTTACTTTTAAATTATATTTTCGGAGCCAAATTTTCTAAAAACTATAAATAAATCACTTTAACTAAAGTTCTTTCTAAATTTAGTAACGAAAACAACGCAACCCTATTATTGTGTTATATTTTTACAGTCACCGCACACAAAATCTTTCTTCCTGTTCGTTCTTTCTGGTTCTTACGCAAGAAATGTTGGAGACGTCTTTTTATCGCTGTTCTTGACGTCACTTTACTGATGGGCCAAGATTTGGGTACATAGTGAAAAAAATATACTCAATATTCGGCCCACAATCAATTTGTAAAATAGTTATTATTCGTTGAAAACAAATACACAAGTTCAAAATAGCGTCTTTGACCGTCGCATCAAATGTTCAGTTATTGAAAAGTCAATTCGAAATGTTCCAGAATTACGCCATTTATGATCATGTGTATAGACTACCCACTAAGCCGAAGAATCATGGCGTCTACAAAAGCTAAACAAAGTGACATTTTCATTAAATTTTAATGTTCCAAACTGCTAAAATTGAAACGAAATGTTACAGTTGTTTGGCGCATAGCTTTTCCGATATCCAGTTATGCGTGTTTATTTGAGTTTTTGGTATACATTGAGATAGGCCGAACGAAAGGACTATGCCAACGAAGCATCCCGATATCCTATGTCTCCATTTGTTCCTTCAGAGATTCATCCAGAATGATTCAGGGATGCCTCTAGGAATGCGAAGATGTACAAGATATTTCGACAGAATTTTCTTCAGGGATAACTCTAGAAGTTCCTTCAGATTTTTTTTTCGGGAGGATTCAGAAGATGTTTCCAAGAGAGCCACCAAGGATTCATTCAGAAGTTTCTTCAGGGATTTCTGAACGAGGTCTTGCAGCTGTTAGGTCTTGCTAGCAGTTCCTTCAGAGACTCCTCAGGAGTTTCTTCCAGAATTTCACTAGAATTAAAATCAGGGATTTCTCCTGGCATTCCGTCAGGGATTTCTCTAAGAGTTTCTTCATTCAATCTGTCAGGATAATTCAGGGATGCATTTAGAAGTTCCATCAAGGGTTGCTATAGAAGTTCCTTCTGGGATCCATCTTGGAATTTCTTCAAGGATCCCTCCAAGAATTCCTTTACAGATTACCACCACCGGAGCTACTTCAGTAATTTCCGCAGGAGTGACTATAAGGATTCCTTCATGGATTCTTTCAGAAATTTCTCTTAAAACTCCTTTTGCAGTTCCTCCTGAAATTCCTTCGGTATTTCTCTTGGAATTTCATCGGAATGCCTCATGAAGAATTTTCATGGATTTTTCAAGGATTTCGATTAGGCATTTCTATAAAAGATCCTTCAGGTATCCATACAGAAGTTAGGGATTAATCCACAAGTTATTTCGAGTATTCCTGCAGTATAGTTGTTCTAGCGAGGATTGCTCCAAAAATTCCTTCAGGAATCTCAGTAGTTCTAAGAGGATTTAAGGATGCCTCCAGATGTTTCATACATGATGAATCTAGAAGTTCCCTCAGGAATTCTATAGAAGATCCCTAAGAGATATGGATTCCTTCAGGGATTAGTCCAAGAGTTCCTTCAGGGATACCTGGATTCTTCCAGAAGTTCCTTTAAGGATTCCTCCAGGAGTTTTTTTCGGAGATTTGTCTTAAAAGGGTTCAAGGATGCCTCCTGGTGTTACTTCGGAATTTCGTCAGACGTTCCTCAGAAATTCCTACATTTCTTTAGGACTATAATCAGGTATACATCAAGGATTCCGTTGAAAAATCTCTCATGGAATTCCTACGAGAATTAGCCCAAGATTTCCTTCTGAAAATTATTTAGAATGGTCCTTCTGGGATTCCTTCAAGATTTTTTTCGGAGATTCCTCCTGGAATTCCGTCGAGGGTTCCTCCTGCAATTCAGGGATTCCTCCATGGAAACCTTCTGGAATTTCTCTTGGAATTCCTTCGGGGATTGCTTCTGGAATACCTTTGAGGATGTATCCTGGAAATCTTTATAAGATTCCCCTTTGATTTTTAGGGATTTATTTTAGGGATACGTGCTATAATTCCTTTGAGGATTCTTGGTGGAATTTTTCCGAGTATTTTTTCAGGAATTCTTTTGGGATTTCTTTTCTAGAATATCTTTGGGGATTTCTTTTTAGCATCTCTTGAAGATTCCTTTTTGAATTTCTTTTAGGTTTCATGCCCTAGTTTTTTTAGTGATTCGTGTTAGAATTCTTTCGAGGATTCATACTGGATTTTTTTTTCAGAAATTTCTTTTGGAATGTCTTTGCGTATTTCTCCTTGAAATCCCTTGGAGAGTCCTTTCTGAACTCTTTTGAGATTGCCTGCTGGAATTTTTTTGAGGATTCATATTGTAATTCTTTTGGGGATTCCTTCGGAGATTCTTCCTGGAAATTCTGCGGGGATTCCTCCTGGAATTCGTTTGGGGATTATTCCTGAAAATCCTTCGGGTATTTCTCGGTGAATTCCTTTAGGGATTCCTGCGACAATTCTTTCGAGGATTCTTTCTGGAATTCTACGTGGAAATTCTTTTGCAATTCCTTTGAGGATTCTTACTTAAAATCTTTCAGGTATTTTTTTTTATTTGCTCCATATATTCCTCCTGAAAATCTTTCGAGCTTTCCTCTTCGAATTCTTTTGAGCAATGCTGCGGGAATTCCTGGTGATATCTCCTAGAAACGCTTTGGGGATTCCTGCTGAAACTTGTTCGAAGATTCCTGCTGTAATTCATTCGGGGATTCTTTCGAAGATTCTTACTAGAAATCCTGCGGGGATTCCTCCTGGAATTCCTTCAAGTATTCCTCGTGGGAACCCTTCGGGGATTCCATCTGGAATTTCTTAAGAGATTCCTCAGAAAAGCTTCTGAAACCGCTTTTGCCATTCTTTTGGTGATTTCTCCAGGAATTCCTTTGGGGATTTATTCTGGAATTTTTTGGGGTTTCCTTCAGGGATTCTTACTGGAAATTTTTCGGAGATTTCTTCTGGAATTCTATTGGAGATTCTTCCTG
This sequence comes from Aedes albopictus, assembly GCF_035046485.1. NCBI lineage: Eukaryota > Metazoa > Arthropoda > Insecta > Diptera > Culicidae > Aedes > Aedes albopictus. The sequence goes on from NC_085137.1 coordinate 22,548,388, forward strand.
AAAATCCTTCTGGTATATCTTGATGAAATACATTGGGGATTCCTGCTGCAATTCTTTCGGGGATTCCTGCTAGAATTTTTTAAAGGATTTCTTCAGGGATTCCTCCTAGACATCCTTCGAGGATATCTCTACGAATTCCTGCTGGAATTTCTTTGAATATTTCTGTTGGAGTTCCGTTGGGGTTTCCTGCTGGAATCCCTTCGGGGATTCCTTCGGGGATTCTTACTGGAAATATTTCAGGGATTCCTCCTGGAATTACTTCGAGTATTTCTCCTGGATATCCTTCGGGGATTCCTTCTGGACTTCGTTCAGGGATTACTCTAGGAAAATCTTACGGATTTTCTCTTGAAGTTTGAATTACTTTGGAGTTCCCTGCTGTAATTTCTAAGGGGATTCCTGTTGAAATTCTTTCGAGGATTCCTGTTATAATTCTTTCGGGGATTCCTCCAAAGATTCTTCCTGGAAATCTCGAGAGGATTCTCCTGGAATTCCATAAGGAATACCTCCAGAAAAGCTTATGAAATAGCTTTTGCAATTCCTCGAGGATTTCTCCTGGATTATTCCTGAAATCCTTCGGGTATTTCTCGGGGTAATTCCTTTATTTTTGGGGGTTACTTCAGGGTTTAATCCCAGAAATTATTTGGAGATGTATCTTTGAATTCCTGCAGGAATTCCTTTAGCTATTTCTGTTTGAATTTCATTGGGGATTCCTGCTGGAATCCTTTCGGGGATTCCTTCAGGGAGTCGTCCTGGAGATCGTTCAGAGATTCTTCCTGGAATGCCTTCAGAGATAACTTCAGGAAAATCTTCCGAAATTTCTCTTAAATTCTTTCGGAGATGTCTCTTCGAATTCCTTTGAGGATTCCTGCTGGAATTCCTTTGGGGATGCATGCTGCAAATCTTTTGGGGATTTCTGCTGGTATTCTTTTGAAAATTTCTGCTAAAATTCTTCCGGGATTTCTTCGAAGATTCTTCATGAGGATTTCTCCTAAAAATTTTGGTACATATTCCTACTGAAAATCTTTCAGAGATACCTCTTTTGATTCCTTTGTGGATTCATACTGGAATTCTTTCGGGGATTTCTGCTAGAGTTCTTTTTTGAATTTCTTTAAAATCTCGTAAATAAAATTAATGATAATAACAATAATGAAATTTCTTCTGGGAAATTCTCCTGAAATTTCTTCGAGTATTTTTCCTGTAATTCCTTTGAGGTTTCCCCGAGTTCCATTTGTGCGATCCGGTCGTCGGGATGAGTGTGATTTAGGAAGCAAGGTATAAATGCTGCTTTTTTTCATTCGGGTCGGCCGCGTCGTCTCCGTCATCGATTTGATTGTGCACATCGTCGTATCCGTGTGTAATGTGATTTCGGAGACAAAGACAGTTAGTGGAAGATGCTGCATTGCATAAGCACTGGACACTTGAATGGATACTTATCGGTGAGCTCGTTTCATTCTATCATAATAATTAATATTTGTGTTGGCGACGCCGCATCATGTTTGGCAACCCTGACAGGAGCAGGCAGCTACCCGAAGCCGATCCAACGAGCAATATAATACAACAGAGCAACAATAGATTGAATATAAAAAGAAAATCGCGTTAAGTACTGTTCCTTTGAATTCCACTAAGAATTTGCATCCTTTGACAGATACGTATTTCGACCTCAACTGTAAGGTCGTCTTCAGTGTCTTGTACTTGACTCGACTCGAGTCATTCTTAGTGGAATTCAAAGAAACAGTACTTAACGCGATTTTCTTTTTATTTACAGATATTCCTCTAACAAGCCCATGTTAATCATCAACAATAGATTGAAGATGCTGAATCTACATTTTTTGTAATTTTTTATGTCGCTTTTGAAAATAGTGCAAACATATTTTAGACACTAATATCTATTTATTAAGTGCGAAAAGTGAGTGCCGTGATTATATGCGGTTTAGTGGCAGCTGTGGTGACTGGTCTAAGATGCTCGTATAAAGAATCTAAGAGCAGTTAGCATTATAGGTTAGCGCACTTTTAGATCCATTCATTTTTTAACACTGAAGATTTAACTATGTCCTCATATTGATCCCAGGTTCCAGTACGTGTCATTCCCATTAATCAACGCATTCTTCGGTAATTGCAATTAACGAAACAAGTATGAACTCCTTTTTGATCATTATATAAACCCATAATTAATTGCCTCTAAATCTGTTATAGCGATACAAGCCAAGAATTTATGCTGTTTGTTCGAGGAAGGTTTAAAATTAGGGTGATCCGAATTTGTAAGTCACAACTGCGTCTTAAAAAAGAATGATTATTAAAAAAATACATATTTCAGCTTAAAGCGTTATCGCTATAAAGAATCGGCCGTCATATCTTTCCCATATCATTCCCGGATAATAATTTCAAATTATGCTCAAATACATAAATTACCTAACAAATATTAAAAAGTTCGCCAAGTTATGTTTTGGCGCTAGTGTCCAATCGACTTCTTGTTAATAATAAATATTTTTCTTTCATTTTTTTTTGTATTTGCACAATATGCAATTTGAATGGTTCGTCATCTTCGGTGTCGACATGCGAAATATTTGATTCAAAATGAATACGCGTTTTGATTTAAATTAAAACACATTACTTCCCAAAGTGAATCCACATCATGTGACTCTTCCCCTCCCCACTAACAAAAACTCCTTTCCGTGACAATCGTGAAGAAGATGAGGGGATCTCGGTCTCTCGGCAACGTGCGTCACACTTACATTCCTTCCCTTCCTCGATGACCGTAAGGACGTGGCCGGCGTCGTTATTGACTTAATAAAGTTTGGAATTCTCGAAAATGCACATTGAGAGCGGTAGCTACTCCCAAGCTCCGTTTATTGGTTTCTTGTGCAATTACGATTGTTCTGGTCAATCACGGAGTAGCAACTACGAATTGTACGGTCAGCTATGCTCATGCTCATGCTCAATTTCTTTGAGGTTTTCTCATGGAATTCCTTTGGGGATTCTTCATGGAATTACTCGTGAATTTCTTTTGAAATTGTTGTCTGAGATTTCTCTAGATGCTTCTGCAGGGATTCTTGTAAATAGAATCAGTCAAAACTGGCTACGCCGTTGATGCTGATCCAGGAGGTGTACGAATGCCATCAATCGTTTTATTACAAGATACAGATACAAGAGCAGCTTAAAGTTTCACAAAATTTCACTTTCAAGAGCCCTTGAATCGATTCGTTCTTCATGCGTAGGCATTGTGCATTATGTGGTCACTTTTCACAAAATTTATTACCGATACGTTTGAGTGGCTTCATTCTCTATCCGGACGGACGCCCGTATCGACGGAATCCCACAATGCAAAGCATGTCCTGAAGAATTCACGTCTCGTCTGGCTAGCAGCATTGTGGAGTCCATTCCGGGATGATGTGAGTGTATTCCGTAAATTAGCTTCGCTCCACTGCGACAGACCATCATGCAACATGGAACAGTTCTACCCATTGTGTGTAACGAAGGTTACGCATGTTGGAATATCTCTCAAGTGGAAAATTCATCTCCTCCTTTCCAAATATGTAGGCAGGCACGTAGGAAGCATTTTTGGGGAAAAGCAGACAAAAACGAGACACGAGGAGTGATTTGATTTCCCATCAGTCTCGGGCCATGCCGCCCGCCAGAGGCCAAGTGCGAAAAGGGTTGAAACTAAGCTAATAAATGGAAAATGCTACTCGATGACTTTGATGGTGGGTGCTTGTTCGGTCGACGTCCTCCAGCCGTACGGTCGTTCCCGTTCTTGGTGGGCTCTGTGTTGATGATGCTGTGATGCGTGATAGTCACCGGCGGCCGTACAGGATGCTACGGATTGGGATGAACCGGTGTGGAATGTTGCTTCTACTCTGGCTATGCGAGGCTATCTGTAAGGACCTCAGGTCCTTTGCTATGGAAATGCGAAAGCAAAACCACACAGTTTGCTTCTGTGGTTACAAAAGTGATCAGCTTAAATATGAGATAGCCCTTGGCGCTTTGGACAGAGATTTTGTGGTTCGGGTGAGGTTGACTTAAGTAAACTACACTAGCCACACAAATTGTGGTATTTAACTTCAGCCGATGAATAGAATTGAATGATTTGAAACGGTTTAATGGTCAACTAACGAAATGTTGGGCTTGTTTATCTATCAAATACATTTTCTTTGCAGTTCAATCGTGTACAGCGCAGTCGTCGTAAAATCATAACTCGTTCAATGCTCCTGCTGACGACTTGGATTATTTTTGCACTGGAATGAAGATAATTACTTATATTTTTCGAATAGTACTTAAAATTTTAAAAATTGTTTCAAGAAAGTAGCAAATTATTTGACCGTAATTTGTCTTTTTTGTGATGGTGTCCCGTTACGTCCTAATTCTTTATTTATCTTGAAGTAAAATGTTCCAATTTAAGAATGAATTGAATCTTCTGACCAAAAATGCCATGTTTTTTTTTAAGGTGCACCTTTTTGTTTAAATACGGCACAAAACGCATTGGCTTTTTTACCTTAAAAAAGTTCAACGTTCTGGAGAAGCTGCAATTGATTAAGACCCGCATCCGTACTGTTCCTTTCAATATTAGAGGGTATTCTTGAAAGAATCCCTTGAGATATCTTAAGCAAGGGATCGGAGGAAATTCCCGAAGAAATAAAACAAGAATTTTCGGAAGAAATCCTTGGATAAATACCTGAAGAAACTAATCAAGAAATCCCTCCCTGGTGGAATTCATAAAAAATCACTTGAGAATGAGATGTTTCAGATGAATCTGGAGAAATCCTTACGTAAAAATATTCTGAGGGAGTTTAGGAAGAATTACTGAGCAAATTTCTGAAGGAATCCTTGACGGAATATTCGGAGAAACAAATAGATAAATCTCTGTAAATAACCATGAATCAAATTCTTGAGAAATTTCTAAAGGAATCGTTGTAGAAATTCGATGTTAGCAATTCTGGAAAAAATGTTCAATGAATTCCTGAAACAATCTGTGAAGAAACTTCCAGAAAGATCTTTGGAGCAAATCCTGGAGGAAATTTCAAATTAGAAATTCACGGAAGATGTCCTGGAGGAATCTCTGTATAAATTTTTGCTGGAATTCTTGGTGCAATTTCTGCTCCAAAAACCAAATGAAATCATGCAAAACAATCTGAGGGAATCCTTGAAGGAATTCCAGACGATCTTCCTTAGGGAATTTTCAATAGAATCCCTGTGGAAAATCCTGAAGGGAGCCCTGAAGGAGTTCGTGAACGAATGTCTGTACTTAAAGAGTGTATCGGAAACTAACTACAGGTCGGACTCGATTAGCCGGAGTCGGGTATCTGAAGCTTCGTAAGCATGTACAGAGGATAGACAAAATGTCGGGACATGCAAAATTTTCACTTTTCAGAAAATGTCCAATTAGCTGTAACTTTTCGAAAAGTGCATCAAATATTCTCAAATTTTCACTGTAAGTTGATCGACTGGATGTGTATCAGTGGACAAAGTTTGGAAAAGATCGGGCTATTCTGCACGAAGTTATAAGCATTTTAGAAAAAGTTAGAATTATCAGATAGCCAACTTTGAGCTGTTATATCTCCGAATTCAATAAACCGAATGCAATGAAATTTTGTCCATTTATGACTTATATAATGAAAAACGTTTGACTCAATTTGAAATTATTAACAAGAGAAAAAGTTATAGCGATTTCATAAATTTTATGATTTTTTAATAAATTGGTCTATTTTTATATGCATCCCATTACTTTTTCAATGAATTGCCGCCTATGTTGTTAATTTCATTCAAAACATATCTGTATTCAAGACAACTAGAAGAAATTTAAATAAACTATAATAAGCATCTTGAATTTTGGAACGTTGTTAAAATTTAAGAAAATTAGGTGTTTTATTAGGAAAATGATCAAATCGTTAAAATTTTCTTCCTTGTTAAGAATTTTAAGTAAGGTCAAAAGTTTTTCAAAGCTTATTATAAAGTCATAAATGGTCAAAATTTTATTGCATTCGGTTCATTGATTCCGGAGATATAACAGCTCAAAGTTGGCTTTCAGATAATTATACCTTTTTATAGAATCTTTATAACTTCGTGCGGAGTAGTCCGATTTTTTCCAAACTTTGTCTTCTGATACACAACTAGTTGATCAACTTACAGTGAAAATTTGAGAATATTTGATGCACTTTTCGAAAAGTAACAGCTATTTGAAGTTTTTTTTTGAGAAGGGAAAAAATTGCCTGTCCCGATCATTTTGTCTATCCCCTGTATCTCGGGAACGGAATGTTGAATAAAGCTGAAATTTTGACATTTTGTTGAGCTAGCTTTGATTAACAACTCGTAAAAATTTCAGCTCTATAAATCATTCCGTTTGCCAGATATATTTTTGAAAAGCTTCAGAACCTGTCTCCGGATAATCGAGTCCGACCTGTATAAATGTTTAGGATGCTCTATCTCGAAGCTTGTTTGGTCTTATTATTTCGGTTCTTCTATCAAATCTTTACAATATAGTCAAGTTTAGAAATTCGAAGTCAAGAAATTTGAAAAATGTTAATCAATATTGAAAATATAGTAGAATGAATACATCTTTAAGTTTTGGACAAATTGTTGTTTTTTAAAGATTTTTCAGCGTTTCAATAACCTGTAGCGAATAAAACTTGTATGGGGGAAAATCTGGAAAATAATAATTATTACTAACAGTTACGTACAAATAACATATCACCAAACACCAACTTAAAAAAAGTATATTTTTGATCGAAAAACTATCAACTTTTGAAAAATGGCCTATCTCAGGAACACTCAAATTTTTGGTCGAACTTTGACACTCTGTTCCAAATATCTTCAAAGGTTATAGAATTCCGTTCTCTAGTAAAGCTACCTTGTCATTAAGCTTAAAAACACTTCCAATTTCAGAAAATGGGGTCCTTAAAAATGGCCTTTTTTTCATTTTTAAGAATTGCGCTAAAATGGAGTCAATTTTTTTCTAAAAAAAACAATTTTTTACCTATATCATGAGATATCTGGGAAAGAATATATTTGCGCAAAAATATTTAAAAAAAATCAAACAGTTTCCCACACTTTTCGCAATTTCTAGTTTTTAAGAGGCATCCACAATTTTAATATCATGCGTTTGAACATTGAGATAAATGTCCATGTTAGATACTTATTTTTACAAAAGCAAAATTGCCATTCCTTTTTCTGAAGATTTATATAGTATCTCCAAAAATAAAAATTATTATAATTCGAATAAATTATTTTTTAGGATGTTTTGAACATTTATAGTTAATTTCCGATACACTCCTTACTTTTGAAAGAATCCTTAAAAGAATTTCATTAAAAAATGCTGGAAGAATTATGGAAAGAATCTGAGGATAAAAAAATTCAAACGAATATCTGGATGTGTTTCTTAAAGAATTCCTGTTATAATTTTTGAGTGAACCTTTGTAAGTAATTTTCAAAGGAATCTGTGCAAGATTTTCCTAAAGAAACCCTGGATGAATTTCCCAAAATTGTCTATGAATTGATTCCTTTGAGAATTCATGAAATGTTTTCTAAGGAATCCCTTTCAGAAATTTTTGGAGATATCTTCAGAGGATTCTTCTTCTTCTTCTTCTTATTCTTCTTCTTCTTCTTCTTCTTCTTCTTCTTCTTCTTCTTCTTCTTCTTCTTCTTCTTCTTCTTCTTCTTCTTCTTCTTCTTCTTCTTCTTCTTCTTCTTCTTCTTCTTCTTCTTCTTCTTCTTCTTCTTTTCTTCTTCTTCTTCTTCTTCTTCTTCTTCTTATCTTATTCTTCTTCGTAGAGCCACGTTCTCATTGCCTCTCTTCAACTTAGTGTTCTTTGAGCACTTCCACAGTTATTAATTGAAGGGCTTTCTTTTCCTGCCAACCCATAGACGGCGGGTTTTTTCTCGAAATTTTCTCGACTCCCTGGACACAGTGTATCATTGTACTTGTCTCACAATATACAAATTCAGGCAATGGCAAGCAAGGAGTAATTCATGGAAAATGTTCTAGAGGAGTGAAGAAAGAGAAATAACTGAGCTTATCCCTGGAAAACTCTCCTAATGAGCTCCTTTAGGATTTCCTTTAATCCCAATCTCTGAAATAGGGTGACATTGGGTATTATCGGCAGGTTTGTTCTCTTCGTCATGGGGGTTTTTTGTCAACCAAATTGCCTGAAACTTGGCCATACCATTCAGCTTAGTTGGGAAGGATTTGAGGCCAACTTTGAGTTCAATAGGGTTCAAAAAACCCCCCAAGACGAAGAGAACAAAACGGCCGAGAATAGGTAATTTCCCCTAATTTCTGAATAAAGCTTTGAAGGAATTTCTGAGGAAATCTATGAAATATTTTCATGAAGAAATCCCTGGAACATTTTCTGAAGGAATACTAATAGGAATTTCTAAATTAGTCGCAGAAAGAATTGCTTTAAGAATCTTTGCGAGATTTAAAAATAATCGCTGGATGAATTTCTAAGGGAAACAGCGATGTATTTTCTTGAAACTACTTAAAAAGGAATTTCTAAAGCCATCCATACAAAATTGTCTCTATCTTAGAAATCTTAGAAACCTCTGATTTTCAAACGAACCCTTGGAGATTTCATAAATAAATAAATAAATTCTTGTGGATATTTCTGGAGAAATCTTTTGAGTTATATCGAGTCACATATACCAATCAACTCAGCTCGACGAATTGAGGTGATGTCTGTGTGTGTGTGTGTATGTGTGTGTGTATGTGTGTGTGTATGTGTGTGTGTATGTGTGTATGTGTACAAAAAAACTCACATCACTTTTTGGCAGTAAACCTCAACCGATTTCAACGACCGATGGTTCATTCGACGCGGCATATAGTCCCATTGTTTCCTATTGAACATGGTTCGGATCGGTACAGCCGTTCCGGAGTTATGGCCATTTAGGAGTTCCGGACCGGAACCCCTGGGAGGGGCCAGACATAAAAATGCAACAAACCCATGCATGCGACACACCAAACCACGGTATTTTGGATAACCTGATGAATGGTGAGCAGGAAAATAGTCTCAGACCATATCAGAACCAGTAGTGTTCCGGAACCGATTCCGGATGTACCGCCAGAAGTGGCCAAATATACAAGAGAACCAAACCCATGCATGCGACACATCAAACAGCGGCATTTTCGATAACCTGATGAACGGCTAGCAGAAAAACAGTATCAGTCCATATCTGAACTAGTAGTGTTTCGGAACCGGTTCTGGGTGTCCCGCCGGAAGTGGCCAAATATAAAAGAGAACCAAACCCATGCATGCGACACATCAAACAGCAGCATTTTCGATAACCTGATGACCGGTTAGCAGGAAAACAGTATCAGACCATATCTGAACTGGTAGTGTTCCAGAACCGGTTACAGGGGGTCCCTACGGAAGAGGCTAAATATATAAGTGAACCAAACCTATGCATGCGACACATCCAATCACGGCTTTTCCAATAACCTGATGGCCTGTTATTTAGGAAGTAGGCGCAGAGTACATTGGAGACTGCCAGTTGTTCTCCGGAACCGGTTCCGGGTGTCTCGCCGGAAATGACCTCATATTAAAGTGAACCAAACCCATACATACGATACATCAGAGCGCGGCTTTTTTGATAACCTAATTAAAGGTTAGCAAGAAACTAGTCTCCGACTATATCTGAACCGTTCCGGAACCGGTGCCGGATTGCCCACCGGAAGTGTCCAAATATAATAGTAAACCAAACCCATGCATGCGACACATCAAACAGCGGCTTTTTCGATAACCTGATGGACGGTTAGCAAGAAAACAGTCTCAGACCAAATTTGGGACAACAGGTCCTGTCCGGAATTGATTTTGGGTGTCTCGTCATAAGTGGTAAAATATAAAAGTGAACCGAACCTATGCATGCGACACACCAAATCGCGGCTTTTTCAATAACCTAATTAACTGTTTGTCAGCAAAAGTCTCAGACGCACATTTGGGAGAACCGGTAGTGTTGAAGCACAGGTCCCGCCGGAAATGGTAAAATATAGAAGTAAACCAAAATAATGCATGAAGCTACCCATTAAGAACCTCACGATACTAGGGGAGAGGGGGTTGTTAAAGCGTGACAAGCAATGTATTAAGTAAAGGAAAAACCCGTACTAAGGGGGAAGGGAGAGCTTCGAAAATTCCCAATTTCAGCGTGACATACTTAATGGATGCTCTCCATGGAACACATCGATTCGCGGCTTTTAAGGTAGCCTGATACTGCCCATAATCACATAGTCGACGTAATCACGATTGACAATGTCCGCATTCACAAGCTGATATATATCACATGTGGGTAATTGGGACCAGTGTTTTTTAATAGAAAACAAGATCTAATCACTAGCTAGATGTTAACGCGAAAAAAATCTTAAACTTTCCATTATTCATTGTTAAATTTTCAAAAGTGTGTTGAGAACTAAAATGACGCTTACGTCAACTATGCGAATATGGGCAGGATAACCAGTTGACAAGAAAATAACCACAGACAATATTAGGGACAACCAGTAGTGTCATGGAATCGGTTCCAGGTATCCGCCGAAAATGATCAAACGTGGAATTGAACCAAACCCATGCATGCCGTACATCAAATAGTGGAATTATGAAAGTGAACAAAACCAATTTTAGCGATAAATCAAATTGTGGCTTTTATAAAAGCCTGGTAAATATTGGGTAAGATTAAAAAAGAAGAAATAGTCAAAGTCTTCATATATGCAATAGAATAAAATCGTGACCAAAGGAATCTCATCAAATCACACCATTTCAAATTCCTTTGGTGTTAATATAAAGTACGATGGATCAACGTGTTATGAGAAAATTATAATTTGATGGCATCAACTCTGAATAAAGTTTTTCCAATCTCCTTTTGCGTCTGAAATTACTGTGCACAACTTGGTCCATAAGGAGGTCAAATTTTACATGAATTGTATTAAGCGTATATGTGTTCTCAGCATCGGCTAATATCGACGTAAAGATCATGAGTACATATTCCACGAGAAAGGCACTATCACCACTAGGTGAATTAATCTAGGGTTTTTTTTTTATTTAAAATCTGGTTACTCAGTAAATAACTTGAAGTAACCTCGATGGTAATGTAACTATGATCATGTAACGCTGAGTCGTATTTGTTTGACAACAACTTGAAACCTGTAAGATAGCAATTACCTACGTCTACGCATACAATCCGTTCTTCCAAAGTTTCTACATCATCCTGAGCAAAACTTCTCAGCACGTAATCAATTTATTCACCCCATTTCAGACCCATCTCTAATTACCGTCCTCGAATGAATGATAGGCAATTTCATGATTTTTGCGCTTCATCCTCTCACGCAAGCTTCAGCCTACGCTTCACCGTCACGATCGCTTCCGGAAATGTTTTTCCAATTTTAAATTACAAATTTTCTCCCCAACTGCCCGGGGGTTCCCACCACTCATCATCATCCCAGTCAGTCCCAAAAAAATAGAAAACTGTGGTGCGGCCGTATGTTTCGTTAGTTGATATTTCTGGTTGCTCCTTGGCCTGCACCAGACGACGACGACGGCATCTTCGAAGCTTATTCCGTATTCCGATGGGGAAATTTGGGCCACACTCGGCGCGACGTCAGTCAGTAGATTTATGCTTTATGCATAAATATGCGAAATGGGGGTGACGTTTTTACGTTCGGCGGCGGCAGCGGCAGTTGTGCTCAGTCAAACGTCAACCCCTTCTTGCTCTGGATCGCTGCTGCCTTCCTGCGGATGGGTGGAGGTTGCACGGTAGAACCCCAATTACTGGCCGTCTCTCAGGCGAGCGTTCCCCAGCTGGAGCTCGACGAAAACGAAGGGTGAATTGCTAATTTTTCGAGATTAATTTATTGAAATGTATATGCTGGTTCCATGTAAAATAAGGAAAGTTTTAACGTCAGGATACATGGTAGATGGTTGTAGCACTATTTCTTCCCAGTTTGTTTTGGGGACGTTATCCAAACACTCGAAATAACTCAACCAGTAAAGTAAGCTTCTGAAGATTCTGCTTTGGCCTAGCTGTTTTTCAGTTGTTTGAGCAAACGTTCCTTCACATAAAATTCAAACAGTGAAACATGCCGCCCTAATGGAATTTTCGTGGCAGTAGACAGTTCGATTCCGGAACCAAACAGCGATAGATGGTTCAGATTGTGTCTAGATTTATTGTACAGCTGCAGCGTTATTGTGGCAGTATATTATCGGAAAATTGCACTGTCACTCGGTCACTTGTAAAATCGCTTGTCATACCAAAGTGTATGCGCCAAGCTTTTCTTTATTTCGAATCAAATTTTTCTACATAGTTTGATACTAATGGGTAAATATGCTACATTTTGATTCTGTAATATTATTTGCCTGGAGGGCCTCATTTTCAAAAAGGGGTGCCAATAACAATCCAATAAAACTCCTCAATTTGTATAGTATTCTGTTCAACAGATTAAGATCAAAGCAGGGATCCCTTGGAAATTTGAACGATCATTCCCTTGGAATTTCTTCCAAAGTAAATTAAGATTTCTTTCTCTTTTTGGAACAATTTCGTCAATTTCTTTGGATATTTCTTCGGCTATATCTTTGAAAATCCATACATACATACACATTTGTTTGCTCAACATCACATTTAAGACAAGACATAATCAAAAGTAAGGCACAAAAGTAGGCCACAATATTCGGTTTATGACTGCCGCTCTCCATCCTCGGTCGCGCCACCGGGTCCACCCATCGTGCTCTCTGCGCTCCACGCCGTCTTGTGCCAACCGGATCAGTAGCAAACACCAGATTTGCAGGGTTGTTATCCGGCATTCTTGCAGCATGCCCTGTCCACCGTATCCTTCCGGCTATGGCCACCTTCTGGATGCTGGGTTCGTCGTAAAGTGCAGCGAGTTCGTGGTTCATCCTTCGCCGCCACACACCTTTCTCCTGCACACCGCTGAAGATCGTCCTTAGCACGCGTCGCTCGAAAACTCTGAGTGCTTGCAGGTCCTCCTCGAGCATGGTATACATGTCTGGTGTCCGTAGAGGACCTCCGGTCTTATTAGCGTTTTGTACATGGTGCATTTGGTGCGTGGGTGAATCTTTTTAAACCGACTTCCTTTGATGATTCGCCTTCGAATTTCACGACCCACGTTGTTGTCAGCCGTCAGTAAGGATCCGAGGAAGACGAATTCCTCCACCACCTTGAAGGTATCCCCGTCTATCGTAACATTACTACCCAGACGGATCCGGTCGTGTTCGGTTCCGCCTACCAGCATGTACTTTGTTTTTTAGGTATTCACCACCAGTCCGACCTTTGCTGCTTCACGTTTCAGGCGGGTGTACAGCTCTGCCACCGTTCCAAATGTGCTAGCGATAATGTCTATGTCTTTCGCAAAGCACACAAATTGACCGAATTTTGTAAAAATCGTTCCCCGGCTGTTGAGCCTGGCTCGTCGCATAACACCTTCCAGGGCGATGGTGAATAGTAGGCAAGAAAGTCTATCTATGGCACAAATGTCCCAAATGGAGGATAAAGTGCCTCTGGAGCCGGCCTTCTGAAAGCCTATCGCCTTGTCGTAGTCCCCGTCGAGATTCGAATGAACTGGTTATTTCACCCGAAATCCTTACACTGTTCTGCACACCGTCCATCGTTGCTCTCATCAGTCTGGTAAGCTTCCCGGGAAAGCTGTTCTCGTCCATGATTTTCCATAGCTCTGTGCGGTCGATACTGTCGTATGCCGCCTTGAAGTCTATGAACAGATGGTGTGTTGAGACCTGGTATTCACGTCATTTCTTAAGGATTTGCCATACAGTGAAAATCTGGCCGTCCATGAAGCCGGCTTGGTAACTTCCCACGAACTCATTTACTTTGGGTGAAGAACGACGGAAGATGATCTGGGATAGTACTTTATAGGCGGCATTTAAAATGGTGATCGCTCGAAAGTTTTCACACATTAACTTGTCGCCTTTCTTGCGGTTGGGACAGATTATCCACTCCTCCGGTAGCTGTTCGGTTTCCCAGATCTTGACTACTAACTGGTGCAGACAGGTGGTCAACTTTTCCGAGGCCCATCTTGATGAGTTCTGCTGCGATACCGTCCTCACCAGCCGCTTTGTTGTTTTTGAGCTGGTGGATGGCATCCTTAACTTCACTCAGCGTTGGAGTTGGTTCGTTCCCGTCCTCTACTGCCTACATTCTCTTCACCATTCAGGTGCTCGTCGAAGTGCTGCTTCCATCTTTCGATCACCGTCAGGAGGCTCCCGTCCTTGTCCCTGCAAATTTCGACTTGCGGCACGTAGCCTTTGCGGGATGCGTTGAGCTTCTGGTAGAACTTACGTATTTCCTGTGAACGGCACAGTAGTTCCATTTCCTCGCACTCCACTTCTTCCAGGCGGTGCTTTTTCTCCCGGAAGAGACGGGTCTGCTGTTTCCACTTCTGTCTGTATCGCTCCACATTCTGTCGGGTTCCATGCTGCAGCATTACCACCCGCGCCCGCACTGCGTCCTTTTCCTCTAGAACCGCTCTGCACTCCTCGTCGAACCAATCGTTTCGTCGACACCGTTCTACGTACCCGATAGTGCTCTCGGCTGCCTCGTTGATGGCTGCTTTGATTGTACTCCAGCTCAGTCCTCTAAAGCTATGTTCATTTAGAATCCGGAATGACAAAATCACGTATATCTTAGGGATGGAATAACAAACATAATAGGTGAAGCCCTCAAAACGAAGGTTATTTATTGTACTTTCATGGAAAAATATCATTGAAATTATTTATTTTTATTTTTCACACATTTTCTCACTTTTTCAGTGTTGACCTCTCCAAAAATCTGCACAACGGTGGTAAATTTTAGCAACAACCCCTTCCGCACGTTTGTTCAACAATCAGGTCATCTATGCAGTGTCCTGAGTGCCTTGACTAGTCTGACTAGGATTCCGAAGAAAAATTGCCAAACTTTTTTTTATTTAATGAGGGGCAATTCAGTGAATTGAGAAAACGCGAAATTTGAGTGTTTTTTTCGTTGATAAACACTACCCATCTGTGACGATACCACTGAACGTCTCCGGCTGTCATGGCAGCTCATCAAAATAGGTAAAACCTCTATATATCCCTTGTGTGCGTTTTTGAAAAGCAGCACGCGATTCTTGAGGCTGTCATCCTTGTATGAATTGGTTCTCATCATCTTGTTGCGGAAAAACCATGCCCAGAGTTCGAACTTCTTGCCAAATCTTCAAATTCAAAGCAGATTTATCAATGAACCCAAGCTTTTTTCTTCCGAAGACACTTCCTTATGCCATGGTTAACAACATCTGTGCACATAACACATAATGGTTTTGACGATATTAACATTTTTCGCGACTGACCACGCAAAATTTTCAACGTGTTTGTGCAAGATTTTTTTCCTCCTCTTGTCTTCAATCTGAAATAACTTTTCACTCGTTGCAAGAAAATCGATGAAATTTTCACCATTTAAAGAGGATTAGTGTATGATCAGAGTGCTGCAAAAGAATGATGATTATGTTCATTTAGAGCGCCACTAGAAAATGTGACATGATTCCGGATTCTAAGTGAACATAGCTTTAGAGGGGCCACATCGAGCACACCCTCGTCCGGCAACGTTGCCTCAAGATTCTGTGCGTATGCAGTGACGACATCCGGTTGCTTCAGTCGCTCGAGATCGTACCGGAGCGGTCTCCGGTACTGTACAATGGTAATGACGGAGAGTTTTGGGCGCAGTTTAAACATCACCAAGTGGTGATCAGAGTCGATATTAGCGCCACGATAGGTCCTGACGTCGATAATGTCGGAGAAGTGCCGTCCATCAATCAGAACGTGGTCGATTTGCGATTTCGTTTGTTGTGGTGATCTCCAGAAGTAACGATACGGGAGGCTGTGCTGGAAGAAGGTGCTACGAATGCCCATGTTCTTGGAGGCGGCGATATCGATGAGACGTAGGCCATTTTCGTTCATCAGCTGGTGAGCGCTGAACTTTCCAATCGTCGGTCTGAATTCCTCCTCCTGACCTGCCTGAGCGTTTAGGTCCCCTATGATGATCTTGACGTCGTGATTTGGGCAGCGGTCGTACGATTTTCAATATAGTTGCCATATAAATATCCATAAAGCTGTCTTGTATATTTCCAGAAAAAAAAACTTCCTCAAAACTCCCCAAAGGAATTGCTGGTGACATTTCCTTAGAATTTTTAAATAAGTTGTCTTATAAGTTTCTAAAGAAATTTCTAAAGAACTTGCCAAAGAAAAACCTGAATAAATTGCAAAAACAATTCAAAAAGACATGACCAATGGAATGAAAATACCTAGAAAGATTCCGAAGGAGTTGTCAAAGAAAAGGAAAAACACCTCCTAAACAAAGAACACCCAAAGAAATTAAAAAAAATCCAAAGGAATTACCGAACGGCTTTCTAGCGAATTTCCAAAGCAAATCCTGAAGCATAACGTAAGAACTCACGATAATGTCTATAAAAGAACTCACAAGGAATTGCTGAAAGAATTCATAAAAACCCCCATTAGTCCACCTGGTGGTGATAATGCCTTTCTCGTCGTATATGCCTTTCCGTCAACGTTAGTCGAAGTGTTCCTGAATCCAATGTTAGTAAAGATATCATCGAATTAGAAAACTTATTGATTGCACATACTTCGACGTTATGTTCAACGATAAGAAAGAGCTGAAAAATATCACTGACTGCTTGACCACCTTCACTATCACTGCAGGGCAACCCGAGCAGAAGGGAATAACAACAGCATAAGTAGTTGTGTTATTTGGGCAAAATAACTGAATAATAAAATCAATAATTTCTAAGTTATTACCATAACATATTGTGTTATAAATTTGTCTGCCATAAGCGGCAAAATAACAAATTCCATAACAAAAAACCCAGATTAATCCACCTAGTGGTGATAGTGCCTTTCTCGTAGAATATGTACTCATAATCTTTCCGTCGACGCAATCAATCTTGCCTTAGAGTCAGTGATCAGCCCCAAATCTCTGTGCTTTGGTAACGGATGAGACGGAGGAAATGCTTATAACGGCGATCTGGGACTGTACCACCTACGAATTTCTGAATCATGAGAATACTTTATTTAGAAATTCAAGGTCATCATCGAATTGGGGCACTTATTCCGACGTTATGTTCAACGTATGGGCAGAGCCGAAAGTATAAGACCTTTTAGTTGACTGCTTGACCACCTTCACTGGAGGCTGATTCATACCAAGATGACAATTACTAGCCAGGATTTAACTTTTTCACAGATCACTTTGACAAAGTTTAATCTGCACACTTTATGCTATATTTTATTATCATTGGTTACAAGATCCATGTAAAATTTGTAATGTAGTAATTTGAATTGCCAATGATATATCACATTCAAATATAAACAACATTACAGTGCTCGCCCTCCAGTCGCATCAAAATTTTGCGCGGTAATTTTAGACGCAAATAAAGATTTAAAAGAATGTTCGGGGCTGATGCGCTTAAATTTTAATTTTTCCATACAACGTTGACCTATTCTACTGTAAATTTACGTCTCAGGAATCAAAAATTGTGTGATTTAACGAGATCGCTTTAGTTTTTTTTTAGGTTTTTGGTTCTCTTACACATATCGATTTAGTTCACTTTCGTAATTCCGCTGAAGCACCCAACGCTGCTTCTGCAACACCACCGGTAGCCTCTTATGAAATCTGAGTATATTTTGTATTGCTAACGAGACCCCCGGAAATGATTCCGTAACACTACCGGTATATTCAAATGTGATCTGAGTTTATGAAAACTGTTAATCATGTTACCCGGAATTAAGAACACTACCGGTGGTAACTTCTATGGACTGTGCCTATTTTCTTATTATCCATGCATCAGGTTACTGACAAAAAAGCGATTTGATAGCAAGCATGGGTTTGATTCACTTTTATATATGTCCATTTCCAGTGGGACACTCTTAACCGGCTCCGGAAAATTTACATGGTTCATTTTTACATTTGACCAATTCCGGCGGGACACCTGAAACCTGGTTGTGGAACACCAGCGGAGGTCTCTTACGTAAACTCAGCTAATTTTCTAAATAACCATTCATCAGCTTATCGAAAAAACCGCGATTTGATGAAGCGCATGCATGGAGTTTGGTTCCCTTTTACATTTGACCACATCCGGAGGGACCGGGAACCGATTCCGGGACACTACTAGTTCTCCCAAGCATGATCTGAGATATATTTTCTTTGTAACCGTTCATCAGGATACTTGCCATTTGAAATGTGTCGCAAAATTTTGTTTTTTTTTTTTGAATTCGGCCACATTCAGCGAGACACCTCGAACCGATTCCGGAACACTATCAGTAGTTTCTAATGTGGGCTTTGCTTACTTTTTTTTGCTGATCGTACAAATTATCGAAAAGGCTACGATTTGATGTGTCGCATGTATGAATTAGGCCACTTTCGGCGGGACATCAGGAACTGGTTTCGGGATGCTACCGGTTCAGATATGATCCGAAACCGGTTCCGTAACACTACCGGTTCAGATATAGTGCACGACTATTTTCCTATTTACCGTTCATCAGGTTATAGAGAAAGCTGCGATTTGATGTGTCGCATGCATGTGTTTGATTCACTTTTATATTTGGCCACTTCCAGCGGGATACCCGGAACCGGTTCCGGAACACTACCAGACCTACTATCAGATATGGTCAGAGACTATTTTCCTGTTTACCACTCATCAGGTTACAGAAAAAGCGGTGATTATAAGGACTGTTCAATTTATAAAACGGACAACTTTACAAGGCTATAAAAACAAAACGCGTAGTTCAAATTTAACCACCCTTGCTTCGTTGTTCAGTACATCATCATTCATTATAGTGATAATTTTTGAATCGAATAAAAATAGTTTTATTTTATAGAAAATCGGCCAGGTGTTAAATGAGGTGACTATTTCGATTGCTGAAAATTGAAAATATGTATGAAATTACTGTTCACATATGGTATATTATCTTGAATATCAGAAAAGTGTGTGCTATGCTGCAGCAGCATGAGTAATAAACATTCTGGCGAAATTTAAACTTAATTGGATAATTAGTTGTTGAGATATTAAAGTCTCAAGTGAGATTCGATTTTTTGAATAAAATTCAATTGTAAAGCAAGAAGGGCATGAAAATATTAAATAAACAATTTTTGTATGCATGCAGTCGAAAGTAGGAATAATGTGGTTTTAAATACAGAAAACAGCTTCTTAATAGCATTGCTGATTTGGTTACTGTGCGCCATTACAGACACAGTAATCAAAACAGTTTCGTTCTTTGAAGGTTCTTCCAAATAACAATGCAACCTAATGCAAATTTTGCATAACAATGATGTTTGAAATAAAAACTTTGCATCCGATTATTAATAAAGAAGGTATATAAAAACATAGGACCAACTTTGTTGAAAATAAATAATAACAAGATTCGCTAGAGTCGAAAATCTGCATCAATGGAGCAAAAAGAATGATGTTTTTTAATATGACCATCTTTATGGATTAAATTTTTGATGAAAAATGCAATTAAAAGTAAATTTTTCTTCTGTATCATTCAGAGAGCAATGTTCTACTACTCTGGACAAATTTTTAGCCGAATTCGTGATGGTATTGCAACACAGGACTTGTGTGAACATTTTTAATAATTTCTATGAAAACAAGACAACTCACTATATCAAGCTGGAGAATGCTTGGTGCATTATTACTGACCAACTATTGAGCTTTACCTTTAGTAGAATAGTATAAGATTCCAATACATTAAAAACTTTATGAAAATGGGCATGTTAACTATGTGGAAAGTTATGTCGAATTTTGAGAAATAGGTTTTTATTGATGTTTTACGAAAACCGCTTCAGTTACACAATAAAGAACATTTTGCTTAATGTTATATTTTTCCTACATTTGAGAATAGCTATAGAAAGTTATGCAAAAAAAACAATAATTATTTTATTGAAAAATAAAAAAGATATCGCTGAAGCAAGTTGTCCGTTTTATAAATTGAACAGTCCTTATGTGCCGCATACATGGGTTTGTTTCACTTTTATATTTGGCCACTTCCGGCGGGATACCCGGAACCGGTTCCGGAACACTACCGGTTCAGATATAGTCTGCGACTATTTTCCTGCTTACCGTTCATCAGATAATCGAAAATGCCGTGGTTTGATGGGTCGCATGCATGGGTTTTTTTGCAATTTCATATCTGGCCCTTTCCTGGGGTACCGGTCCGGAACACCTAAATGGCCATAACTCCGGAACGGCTGGACCGATTCAAACCATTTTCAATAGGAAACAATGGGGCAATATTCCGCGTCGATTGAAACATAAAGCGTTGAAATCGGATGATATTTACTATCCAAAAGTGAGGTGACATTTTTGTACACATACACACATACACACGCACACACACACATTCATACATACACACACATACACACACACACAGACATCATCTCAACTCGTCGAGCTGAGTCGATTGGTATATAGGACTGGGCCCTCCGGGGGTTCTATCAAGATTTCATTTTTGGAGTGAACATATAGCCTTTCGGTACACCTTGGTGTACGAGAAAGGCAAAAAGGTTCCTGGGAAACCATTTCAATAACTTGTTTTGTTAGTTTCAATAACAACTTAATAACAGTGAATTCGGAAAATATTTCAATAACAAATTTTGATATTAATATGTTATTGATAATAATCGGATAGCAGAATTTGCTATGATATCAAACTCGTTACTAAATAAGTTTTAATACTTATTATATAAAATTATTCGCTTTGTCTTATAAGCCCGCCAATAACATGAGGTTCATCACTCTGACGTAAGCAATATTCCCAAATGATCGAAAAATACTATATTCAGCTTTTAATTCATTCTAAGAGATTTGAAGTCGCAAGATAATCGATCTTTAGTAATTTCTATATTATCAAATACGACGAGCTTCGATTTCCACCTGTAATTTATAAACTGTTCTACTTTAATTGTTTTCGGAGCACGGTTTTGAAATCAACACGTGTACTTGAAAAAGTTTGATCGTCGATAGCAATTTGTGACTTTTGTTTTGTTTTTTTTTCAGCATAGAAACTGAAGAATTTTTAGAATGCTCAACAGTTTTGCAGAAAATTTTTGGGATATTGGAAATTTTGTACAGATTATTACAATTTTTCTGGAAACTTTGTTTTAATTCCTCCGATTTTTCCCTGGATTCAAGAATTATGTCGAATATTCCTCCTGGATTCTACAAGGATTCCACCAAAAATTTTTCTGTAATTTCTCCTGAACTTCCTCTGATGATTCCTACAGGACTTCCACCAGAATTTTTGGCAATATTTTTTTTCTAAAATTCCTCTTTTTATTTCTCTACGGATTCCGTAAAAAACTCCTTATTTGTTTATCAAGTGACTTTGTCATAAAATTCTTCTAGAAATTCGGCGACAGATTTGGTCATAAACTTTTCCTTAAATGACTCCTAAAATCTTCCAGAAATTTCTCCGGGAGTTCTTCTACGGAATCTTTCATGGATTTTCAAAGAATCCTCTAGAAATTCTTCCAGAATACTGCATAGAATCCCTTCAAGGATTTCTTCAGAATTTCCTGTGATCATTAGTCCTGAAGTTCATCTGTAGATTTCCCTGTAAACTTCTTTGAGGATTTCACCAGGAGTTTTTCCGAAAGAATCTCCAGAAGTTTTGCAAAAGATTCTGCAAAAAATTCTAATAATTGCTCAGAAGAATTACCTTCGAAATTTCTAAGAAAATTACGCGAGGAGTTCTCTTGAAGACTTCTCCAGGGATTTATCGAAAGTTCCTTCAGAACTTCCAAGTGCTTATCTGAAATTTTTTTAAGGAATTCTTAAAAGGAGTCGTTCAGAAATTTCCTTCTTAACTGAATACAAAAATTGAACAACACAAAGGGACAGGTCATAATTGTCGAATTGTTGCTGTGATTTCAAAACTTGTTACTGTTGTGCTGATAAGTAGATCAATACTACAACAATAACTCAACTTGTACTCCAACAAAACATGTTATTTAAATGTAATTTAGTTAATGTATATCAATAGCTTGATCATAACAAAAGGAGATTGTCCAACAAAATTTGTTATGGAAAAGCTATGCCTTGATAATTTAATAATAACAAAACAAGATATAAAAACAGGTTATGTGATTTCGTAGTTATTAACTTGCTATTCTCCTCTGCTCGGGAATTAATATCAAGACACCCGGAATCGATTCCTTGACACTACCGGTTGTCCCAAGTATAGTTTGAGATTATTTTGTTGATAATTGTTCAGCTTCTGCTAGGAGTATCTCTAATTATTTATGCAATATTTTACCAGTAACAGGTAGAGCTAACTCCCCTATCTGTTAACGGGATATAAATATATTACAATATACCTAGGAGAGACGGAAAAAGCTGACGTTTGCAATAGTTAATCCGTCCTTTTCAAATGTTGGTCCTCGACTAATTCTGGCGAGATATTCTGAACCAGTTCCGGATCAATGACGGTTGTTTCTTATGTGATCTGAGGCTATTTTCTTGCAAACCGTTCGGCAGGTTATTTAAAAAATCGCGATTTGATGAGTCGAATGCATGAGTTAGGTTCACTTATAGATTTGACCGCTTTCTGACACTATTTTCTTGCTGATCGTTCATCGGACCATCAAAAAAGCCGCTATTCGATGTATGGTATGGTATGCTTCTACATTTAACCACTTCTGACGGGACACCATAACCGGAACACTACCACATTTCCCAAACATGGTCTGATGCTATTTTCTGACTAATTGTTCATCGTTACTTATGCATGGGAGATTTGTTTCTTGGATGACTGATTTTGGTGGGACTTCTAATGGTTTCGACTTGCAGTCACAGAAATAAGCGTTGGTTCTGTTATTTCATCGCCGACGTTTCGATCCTCGGGTTTGGATCTTCTTCAGGGCTCGAAGTTAACCAACTTGTGAAGTGCCGTGTTTCCACGGAGGTATGTCGGAATTTTGGTGGAATGGCCTCATTAACAATTTTGTACCCTTGCTTAATTAATGGGAAAATTAATTGTTTTCCCATTAATTTAGCAAGGATACAAAATTGTTAATGAGGCCATTCCACCAAAATTCCGACATACCTCCGTGGAAACACGGCACTTCACAAGTTGGTTAACTTCGAGCCCTGTAGAAGATCCAAACCCGAGGATCGAAACGTCGGCGATGAAATAACAGAACTAACGCTTATTTCTGTGACTGCAAGCCGAAACCATTAGAAGTCTTATGCATGGGTTTGGTGTACTTTTATATTCGACCACTTCCATCAGGATAATCGGAACCGGTTCCAGGACACAGCCGGTAGTCTCTAATGAGGTTTGAGCCTATTTTCTTGATAAGTGGTCATCAGGTTGCCAAAAAGCCTTAATTTAATGTGTCGCATGCATGGGTTTGGTTCAGATGTTATTTTCCCACTTCCGGCGAATCCCACTACCCTGAATCGGTTCCGGAACACTATCAGTTATCCGAAATATGGTCTGAGACTAACTACTCATCGCGTTACTTAAAAACCGTGATTTGGAGTGTCCCATGCATAGATTTGGATCACTTTTAGTTTTGACCACTTCCGTCAGGACACCCAGAACCGGTTCCGGAAAACTACCGGTAGTTTCAAATGTAGTCTGACCAAATTTTCTGGCTAACCGTTCATCAGGTTATCGAAAAAGCCGCGGTTTGATGTACCGCATGCATGGTTTTGTTTCACTTTTATAGTTGGCCACTGCCAGCTGGACACCGGAATCAGTTCAAGAACATCAAAGGTTCAGATATGGTCTGAAACAATTTTCATGTCTATCGTTAATCAGGTTATCGAAAACCCCGCCATTTGATGTGTCGCATGCATGGGTTTGGTTCACTTTTACAATTGACCATTTTCGGCGGGACAACTGGAACCGGTTCCGGATCACATCCGGTTCAGATTTGGACGGCTAATATTTTCCTGCTTACCGTTCATCGGGTTATTGAAAATGCCACGGTTTGGTGTGTCGCATGCTTGGGTTTTGTTTACTTTTTTATTTGGTCACTTCCAACGGCACACCCGGAACCGATTCCAGAACACCACCGGTTCAGATATGGTCTGAGACTATTTTTCTGCTTTCCGTTTATCAGGTTACCGAAAAAGCCGCAATTTGAGGTGTCGGATGCATGGGTTTGATTCACTTTTATGATTGATCACTTCCGGCGGGACACCACCGGTTCTGATATAGACTGAGATTATTTTCCTGCTCAACATTCATCAGATTATCGAAAATGCCGCAAAATTGATGTGTCGCATGCATGGGTTTGTAGCATTTCCATATCTGGCTCCTTCCTGGGGCACCGGTCCGGAACACCTAAATGGCGATAACTCTGGAACGGCTGGACCGATCCGAACCATTTTCAACAGGCAACAATGGGACAAGCTTCCGCGTCGAATGAACCATCGATCATAAAAATCGGTTGAGGTTTACGTCAAAAGTTTTCAATTTCATAAATTACCATTTGAGGATAATTTTGAACGAAATTTTTTCATCAAACTGCATACTGATGTTCATAGTTATGTTTAAGAAAGTCTGATCATAGTAGGTTACGCTATGCAGTTGTCATAAATTTTCAAATCTGCTTCCAGAAAGCATCAAGAAGTTGATCAAAACCGAAAACAGTGCTGTAATGGTTCATTACGCAACGCAAATCAGTGCTGTAATAAGCAATTATAGCACTGTTGATTTGGTGTGGGAAAGAAGGCCTTTTCCTGGCAGATTTGCGTGAGGTAAAACAGCCTATTACGATGGGAAGTTGCGAAAAAAAATTGCCGAAACAGTTTCCAATGGAACGCCAGAGACTGCGATCATACGCTGGTCTCTCATGTCTACTCTTCAAAATCACCCTGGAAGGTGTAATGCGACAAGCCGAACTCAACAGCCGGTGTAGAATTAGGAAAGCCGGTCAAGTTATACGGTTTGGACCTAGGTTTGGACATTTTTGCCAAAACATTTGCAATGGTTGCAGAGCTGTACACCCGCCTGGTACTTGAAGCAGTAAAGGACGGATTCATGATTTGTTGTTTGGGTGTGACAAGAAGTTTCTTAGGCGTGTTATAATGATTACCATTTTGATGACCATCAATTACGTGCTTGAAGTTTCTGAATACTCCGTTATATTCCACCGCAGTGGAATACCCTATTGACCAACTTTCATCTGCCACCTTCTCTGCATCAAGTCAACCACAAATTTATCGATTCTGTTGGACAATATCATCTAAGTTCATCAACACCCCGGAAAGCACACCTGCCTGCAGTCTAGCTGCAGTCTAAATACGCTAGCCAACACCACAGCAACTGCTGTAGGTCCTGACTGGCAGCAGGGAAAATAGTAGAAAAGAATCACCTGAAGAATTTCCATCATTGTCTCGGCCCCTCCGCTCTCTCCTGCCTTGCTATTCACAGCTCTATGGTGGTATAGGATGCCGGTCGTGTTCCATCCATTCCTGTGTACTTAAATGGAACCGATTCCGGACTTGCTCCTGGGGGAATTTCTTTCCAGACTATTTATATTACACTCAGACCCAACCAGCCACCCCATGCATGTGAGGGTTGCTGCAGAAAAGTGTAAACCATACGTGGCGGCGGCGGCGGCGGCGAGTGGTGACGACGCGACGGGATAAACGCTTTCCCAATGGAAGTTACGGCGTTTTAAATGCTTTTCATTACCGGAGGTCGTAGGCGATGCCGGTTTACCGACGACGACTGTCGACGACGATGGCTTCTGTGCGGTGTGGGAGATTGGGTCGGTGGTAAGTACGGAGCAATAGAAGAACTTCGGTTTGAGTAAAACAATAACGCATTGCGGACTCATCGTCATAGTCGTCGCTGCTGCAACCATCGCCGCGCCGTCATCACAAGGAACGGACGTCTTGGGGGAATTTGCAAAACAATGGTTTGTGGTCTTTGTCGTGTGGTGTTTGTGGCGGGATTTTTTTTTTCTTTTGCTCCGTCTCTTGAAAGCGATGCCGAGCTCAAAGTAAAGGAAACGAATAAATGTTGAACATTTCCCCTTTTTCCCTGGTTTGGGGATGGTTTACTTTCTCGCATGTGATGAAGGCGAGGGCCAAAGTTTTGCGGAATGCATGTGTTTATGGAAAATTATGACGGTGTTATTTGTTTATGAGGATCTCGGACAAAAAGTGTTAACATTGCGGAGTACGGTCCACAAAGGCAAATATGGGTTTGCACGGGAATTCCTTGGGGAGACCACATGGTGCTATTTATGACGATGTTTAGAAAGCATTCTTTAAGACAAGCATAGTTATAAACATGAAAAGTAGAATAAATCCGTAACAATTGAGATTTGACATATGCGTAGAAAAATTTTCCATATCCCTCTGAAGTATTTGCAGTCACGAAGCTAACAGCCTTACTTACCTTACCGATCAAGCTAAGGCCGGGGTGGCCTCTGCTGTACATAGTAGCCGCCTCCATTCCACTCGGTCCATGGCTGTTTGTCTCCAGTTCCGCACCCTGCGTAGGGTCCGCAGATCGTCCTCCACTTGTTCGACCCACCTAGCTCGCTGTGCTCCACGTCTTCTTGTACCGGTTGCCGGTCGGATGACTCTCGAGAACCATTTTCGTTGGGTTGCTATCCGACATCCTGATGACGTGACCCGCTCACCGTAGCCTCGCGGTGTGGACGATGGTTGGCTCTCTCAGCATCTGATGCAGCTCGTGGTTCATTCGCCTTCTCCAAGTCCCGTCTTTCATCTGCACTCCGCCGTAGATGGTACGCAACACCTTCCGTTCGAAAACTCCAAGGGAGCGTTGGTCCTCTGCACGTAGGGTCCATGTTTCGTGCCCATAGAGGACGACCGGTCTAATCAGCGTTTTGTAGTTAGTTAACTTCGTGTTGCGGCGAACTTTATTCGATCGTAGAGTTCTGTGGAGTCCAAAGTAAGCACGATTTCCTGCCACAATGCGCCTCTGAATTTCACTGCTAGTGTCGTTGTCGGTGGTCACCAGTGAGCCCCAAGTACACGAATTCTTCAACCACCTCGATTTCATCACCGTCGATATAAATTCGGGTTGGCGGGCGCGAAGATTCCTCCCCTCCTGGCTTCACTTTTTAACCCGTAGGCTACGGGGCTTACAACAAAATTTCAAACCGCTGCCAAAGACGCAAACATCAATATTTTTCAATGAAATTTTGAGGTTCACTTCACTATTAGTTGTAGTTTCAGTTATGCTGGAAGCCACAAAAATTGAAGCCACGAGGATAGTTTTATTCCGGTGGACGTCTGGGTCAGGAGGGGTAAAAATTGCATAACCTTCCATATAGCAAGGCCCCATTAGTTCGAATTCAAATGAATTCATCTGAAAAGTTGTAAGTTCTTTGTATTATTGTTTTTTTTTCGTCAGGCCTGGGGGTTAAGAAGTATTTAGGTAGTGTAGAACTTTTTCCAGGCCTCCAAAATATATTCAATTTTGAGTCTAATTCCTATGCGGTTGTAAAAGATTTTGAGGCACGCAAGAAGTAGATTTTTCTGTCCTAAGCTAGGTCTTAAGCATATTGAATTAAACAAAAAGTAAAACTTGATGGTTACATACTGTTTTCGTTGGAAAAAACATGTTTTCGACGAAAGTAAGACGATTTTACAAGAAAATGCCTACTTTTAGGCGTTTAATGTTTTACAAAAGGTACCGCATTTATCGCCTAAAAGTGTGCAATTTCTTGTAAAATCGTCTTACTTTCGTGGAAAACATGATTTTTTAACGAAAACAGTATGTAACCATCAAGTTTTACTTATAGTTTAATTCAATATGCTTAAGACCTAGCTTAGGACAGAAAAATCTACTTCTTGCGTGCCTCGAAATATTTTACAACCGCATAGAAATTAGACTCAAAATTGAAAATATTTTGGAGGCCTGGAAAAAGTTCTACACTACCTATATACTTCTTAACCCCCAGGCCTGACGTAATATACAATAATACAAAGAACTAACAACTTTTCAGATGAATTCAATTGAATTCCAACTAATGGGCCTTGCTAAAAGAAAGGTTATGCAATTTTATCCTTCCTGACCCAGACGTCCACCGGAATAAAACTGTCCTCGTGGCTTCAATTTTTGTGGCTCCCAGCATAACTGAAACTACAACTAATAGTGAAGTGAACCTCAAAATTTCATTGAAAAATATTGATGTTTGCGTCTTTGGCAGCGGTTTGAAATTTTGTTGTAAGCCCCGTAGCCTACGAGTTAATCGGATGTACGTTTCCGCCATCGTCTCAAATTTACGAGCAATAATATCAATATCATCAGCGAAACCAAGCAGCTGAACGGACTTCGTGAAAATCGTACCACTCGTGTTAATCCCCGCTCTCCTTATGACACCCTCTAACGCAATGTTGAACAGCAAGCACGAAAGACCATCACCTTGTCGTAACCCTCTGCGAGATTCGAAGAGACTCGAGAGCGCCCCTGATACTCGAACTACGCACATCACTCGATCCATCGTCGCCTTGATCAACCGTGTCAGTTTATCAGGGAATCCGTATTCGTGCATAATTTGCCATAGCTGTTCTCGATCGATTGTATCATACGCCGATTTGAAATCGATGAACAAGTGATGTGTGGGCACGTTGTATTGCGGCATTTCTGCAACACCTGGCGGATGGCGAACATCTGGTCCGTTGTAGCGCGTTCACCCACAAATCCAGCCTGATATTGTCCCACGAACTCTCCTGCAATCGGTGATAGTCGGTGGCATAAACTTTGAGAGAGTATCTTGTAGGCAGCGCTCAGTAGTGTGATCGCGCGGTAGTTCCCGCAATCCAACTTGTCGCCCTTTTTGTAGATGGGACACACGATACCTTCCCTCCATTCCTCCGGTAGTACTTCCTCCTCCCAAATCTTGGTAATGACCCAGTGTAGTGCTCTCACCAGTGGTTCTCCACCGTATTTTAGAAGCTCGCTTGGTAGTTGATCTACTCCAGCGGCTTTGTTGTTTTTCAACCGGCCAACCTCCTCCTCAATCTCTTGGAGGTCAGGGGCCGGAAGCCTTTCGTCCTGTGCACATACTCCTAGATCTGTTACCACGCCACCTTCGGTACTTGCAACGTCGCCATTGAGGTGCTCATCGTAATGCTGCCGCCACCTCTCGACCACCTCACGCTCGCTCGTGAGAATATTCCCGTGATTATCTCGGCACATGTCGGCTTGTGGCACAAAGCCTCTGCGCGAGCGGTTCAGCTTCTCGTAGAACTTTCGTGTGTCCTTAGCGCGGTACAGCTCTTCCATCGCTTCGCGATCTCGTTCTTCCTGCTGGCGCTTCTTCATCCAGAAGTCTGAGTTCTGCCTGTTCCGCGTCCGCACGTTACAAGCCTCATTCGCTCTCGTACGGTGTTGCAGCATTCTCGCCCATGCTGCATTCTTCTCGTTTTTCAACTGTCCACATTCGCCGTCGTACCAGTCGTTTCTGTGATTCGGAGTCGCGAAGCCTAGTGCTGTAGCCGAGGTACTACCTATGGTGGATCGGATGTCCCTCCAGCCATCTTCAAGTGTAGCTGCGCCAAGCTGCTCTTCCGTTGGTAGGGCCACTGCTAACTGCTGCGCGTAGTCTTGAGCCACTTCTACGTTACGCAGCTGCTCGATGTTGAGTCGCGGCGTTCGACTTCGACGCGTGGTGATAACTGTCGAAAGTTTTGAGCGCATGCATACAGCGACTAAGTAGTGATCCGAATCTATATTCGCACTGCGGTATGTGCGGACATTGGTTATATCCGAGAAAAATTTACCGTCGATTAGAACGTGGTCGATTTGATTTTCTGTTTGTTGGTCGGGTGATCTCCAGGTGGCTTTGTGGATATCTTTGCGGGGGAAGAAGGTGCTTCGGACTACCATACCACGGGAGGCTGCAAAGTTTACACACCGCTGGCCGTTATCATTCGATACGGCGTGCAGGCTGTTTTGCCCGATCACCGGTCGGTACATTTCCTCCCTTCCTTCCTGAACGTGTAGGGGAACAGAGCCCAAAATGCCAAGATGGGGTAAAATGGCCCAACGCATAAAAACATTCCTGAATGGGACTTGATCATTGCTATAGGTGAATGGTGTCAAGATATGTTTGCATTAAACATTCTTCTAGAAGCTAGGCCGCAAAACCCACGGAAATTCTTTTGATTTCCCAATGAAAATTGGCCGCTTCCGGGTTTTCGTGCTTGCAATTAAGGTTTTCGGGTGATTTTATTACCAGCCAAGTGTTTCCAAGTAGATTGAGGCACCCATGGAGTCGCATGGTTGTTGAAGTCTACGCTATCCATGTTAGGGGTCATTCAAATATGACGACCATCGTTTAGCGGGGAAGGGGGTGACACTCCTTGTATTGAGTATACGAAAAAACGTGACAGAGGGGTGAAAGTAAGTCGAAAATGCCAGAAAACTGATGGACGTAATTTTTTAATGTTTTCATGAAGTGGCATCTTACCCCATGGCAGATGGGCTTTTTGCACCACTTCCGTTTTACGAACCAGTTTTTGAAATCGCAAAAAATCGATGAAAATGCATTAATTTAGTGAATATTTTTGCTGAAGCATCGAGCAAATATTGTATAGTTGCTGTTACCACTTTGAAAGCCTAACAAATGAGGCTATATATCATTGAAAACGATGAAAGTTTGAAAAATGGCATATTGCCCCACTTTCCCCTATGTCGCCGACAACGATTTTCACGTCACGCGGCGAGCAACCATCGTATGTTTGCTCTAACTGCGCGTAGAACGCTTCTTTCTCGTCATCAGGTCTCCCTTCGTGTGGGCAGTGGACTTTGATGATGCTGTAGTTGAAGAAACGGCCCTTAACTCTTAACATGCACATCCTTGCGTTGATCGGCAGCCACCCGATCACACGTTGTCGCATCTTGCCCAACACTATAAATCCTGTTCCCAGTTCATTGGTGGTGCCACAGCTTTGGTAGAAGGTAGCCGCTCGATGCCCGCTTTTCCACACTTTCTGTTCAGTCCAACAAAGTTCCTGCAACGCCACGATGTCGAAGTTGCGGGGATGTAGTTCGTCGTAGATTATCCTGTCACATACTGCGAAAGCTAGTGACTTGCAATTCCATGTTCCAAGTTTCCAATCGTAGTCCTTATTTCGTCGTCTGGGTCTTTGCCGATTGTATCGAGTCGTATTTTCTCCTATGTTATTCGCAATGGGGATTTTTACGGGTGGCTTATTGGGCCAACGCCAACACTCCTGTCTCGCCGGAGGGCCATCGTGCCAGTTCTGTTTAACGTCCCAACCAACACTGGGACGACCACGCTGATGGGGCTACCACCTTGGATCTAGCTGGGCATGGTGCAGCGTTTCTTACTCAGCCGCTGGATGCCAGAACAGACGCTGTTTGAGCCGCACCTCCTTGGTGAACAAACGCTCGAATCGTACCTTCTCAATCTAGCTGAAGTCAGAAGGACAACAGTGCCCAAGCTGCACTACCAGCTAAGCACACAACTCTTAGCAGGCGGTCTTTGTCATCGCTTGACCCGTGGAAGCATGAGGTAGGAACTTGTGAGGACCAGAGCTATGTTGGACGCTCTCCTTATCGACTCACCGTTTTGCAGCCCAACTCAATCGATTCTATAGTTACAATACTCCGAGCCGAGGCCAGGGAATCGCAACTACAAGAAAATATATCAAGTTCATCCGAAGATGTAATATCCACACATCCAGGGAAGTGTGTGCTGAATAAGCATTCCAGAACTTCCTCATCAGAGGAAGTCAGATCGCCATTTGGCAAACGAAGTTCGTTCACTCGGAAATCCTTAGATTTCGCAAGGATTTTGTTTAACCGACTGACTTCACTCAAACTGGAAACATTTGTACAAATGAGGGGGTTAGAAGCAGAGGGGTGTAAGTGACCAAAACCTGATTTTGAGAAAATGGACGTAAACTTTGACATCTTATAAAAAAATCAACAACAATCGAAAAAGTTCAGAATCGCTTCGAATATGCTACTATCAAGTAACTCCACCATTGGAGATGCACAGAAACATTATATACGTTGTTTTTCTTCGAATATGAAAATTGGGGTTTTTTAATTAATGGCACTTACACCTCTTTACCACTAAACTACTGACTTACACCCCTTTGCCGCCAAACAAATCCTCAATAAGGTTGCACCTCTATGTAGACTCAAATATTACTGAGCAAAAAGTGTCCCAAAATTGAAAATATAATGTTGTTGTAAGTTAACGATACAGCAAGATGACTTCTAAGCAATATTATTTGTTCCGTATTGAAAATACAGGTAAAAAAATGGTTAAATCGGAAAAGCTTATGAAGTCTACTTTGATATTAAGGTCTAACTCTATGTAACCCTGATATGACAAAAAGGCCACCTAGTATAATTTTTTGTTTGTTTGTAATGTAAACTAAAAAATTCATTTCAAACTGATTTGTTAATGTAAAAAATGTAAAACTAAGGAAAATTTGTACTACTAACACATGTTTTATTTTTTATGGACAAGGCTGCTGGAGTGTCAAGCTGGCCGCCACAATGGCCGTCTTTCATTCTTCTCGATTTTCTTGAGCAGTAATCAAGGAATCCATCGAACAAGTTTATTAGAAATTGTTTCTTGCTGCTTGATTACTTAGTGAACGCTGAGTAGCATTTTCGGGCTAAAGCTAACACTGGTATCCAAGGATGGCAGAAAATCACTTCAAGCGATAAATGATACAGGATACGAATAATCCAAGATAGCCTTGTTCTTGCAGTAGCATGATGCCGACGCCTCACACCGTGCTCGTATCAAAGAACAATTAAAGCATCTGATGCACGCTTCATCGCGTGATGATCCGTTATCGGATCATGTTACAAGTCATGATAAATTTTATTCATCACATTGTTTGCCACTTATGCACCCGTAAGCCGCATTCATGATTCGAACTGATACGTTCATAAGCATATCTGGAAGTTAAATCACCAAGAATGCTCAAAAAGTGAATGAAATCACTAATTTATCATTTCGACTTCATGATAACGATCGCATCGCGCCCGCACATGCCGAGCGAATCATTCTTCTCGGACCGAAGTTTGTTATGATGCTTGACGACAAAATGTTATCGTTGTTGCTATGATCGCGCGATGCCGTTCGACCGCGACACATTCGAAATCTGATCATGATCACTAGATTTCCATCCTTGCTGGTATCTATAAACTTGTGCTTGAGAAAATACTTTTTTTGGAAAGTTTTGGAAAGTGGTGATCTTCACCTTAAGCCAAGAAATGAGTCAATTTTTAAAACTGTTTTTACTTATTCGTTTATTTGGAAGCCTCGTTATTTCATTTGGAAATAAACATGTCAGATGTAACGAATGACACAAAAGTGTACCAGACAGTGTTACCCTTTTCAACCCGATAGTTTTTAAATTATACAAAATTGTGTTGATTTGTGTATCGAGTCCTGAAGATGGTTTAATAGCCAGAACAAAATGTGGGCGATAATAAGTAATTAACCCTAAAAATGATACCTTCATGGCCTCAGATTCGTCACCTCGCTGAGTGTGTTCCATCAAAGATGAGCTCTTAAAGGCGCCTGGGGTCCAATGGACCCCAGGTATCCCTTTTAGGGTTAATCAACATAATTTGTTAGAATGCAAACCAATTTTTTCCAAGAAATCTTCTTTGAAAACTTCAACGAATTTGGCGATTTTACGCCATCATCTACCAAAAATTAAACTGAACGTTCAAGACTTGAACCAGATCTGACGTAATCACGCACTTTCATTGAGATATACTGCGTACATGAATCCATAGTGCACATCCTGCGTAATATTTTTGTATATATGCATTCGTACTTTTTCAAAATAACAGGAGTCATTTCTCCTGTTTGTATTACTTTGATGTTTGATTACTATTGATAAAAAAATATGAAGAAAAATTAAATAACACAGTACTTGTGCGAATTACATCAATCTAAATACTGACGAAAATAATGATGTATTGTAATTTTCCATTGCTCACCCGTGAAGAACTGTTGTTTCTTCTTGTGTGCTGGAAATTGAACAACAAGCCAAAATATTTAAACCATCTCTGCCAACAAATACTTGGAAATATAAATAACTAATTGAAACTAAGTAAAGTTATTACTTTGCAAACTACCTTCGGCACGTGCCGTGGTCATATAACATAAGACATGATTCAAAGCATATACAAAAAGATCATATATGGACATCGACTCGTGATAAAGTATAATATGTTGATTTTTTAGAAATAAGGCTGACACAAATTTTGATTTTCTCTTATGTCACCGCCCCCTCGGAAAATTTTGGTCGAAATTCAACATTTTGAAGGGGGACACCAATAAATTATTCAAGAAATTTTAAAATTTTAAGGTGAAATTAGAGTTGCACAGAAAATTACTTAACAAATCCGATGAGTTTATAGATTTTGCCGAATTGTTAGGGTATTTCTTTGTCAAATACATTTATTATTTATTGTCCGCCCCCTTAGCGAGGCAACGAGTATTGTGACAAAAGAAGAAAATGAGATTTGTTCCGGCCTAATATTAATATAATATTGCACTTACACCCCTTTGCCTCCAAACAAATCTCATCCATGGTTAGGCGTCATTTTTTCGTTCAATGTGAAAACATGCTAAAACATTTTTAAAAATTACGGGTCTTCGGCAACAAACAAAGTTGATCTCGTAGAATCACGTAGGATATATATCTCAATTTTGAATTTTTGGTCACTTACACCCCTCTGCCTCTAACCCCCTCAAATGTTTTTCCAGCCGTATCGTTTAACATACCGAAGAGCTTTCTGGTAGGCCTTGCGAGCCGACCTGAAAACCTCCGAACCAGCTGAACGTCGTCTGTTCCAACTCTTTCTACATTGTTTCCTGAGTTTCGCCAGATCAGAGTTCCACCAAGGGGTTCCTCTTGTGATCTTCACAGACCGTAGAGGGCATGCTTCTTCAAAAGCTTCCATGATGAAGGTCGTTGTAGTATCAATCAAGGCATCATCTAAATCAATTGGAGTGTCAATGGATGGTGAGTATTCATGAAATTTGGCCGTAACCAAATCAGTAAAAAGATCCCAGTTTGTTAACCGGGGATTCATGAAACGCAAAGTTTGCGAAGTAACATTTACATGTTCAAAAAAGATGGTCCAATAAAGATTCTTTATCTGACACATGCCAATTGGTCAGCTCGTGACTAATTCTGCTAGAGCAAAGCGTTATATCTAACACTTCCTCTCTAGCAGATACCATGAAGGTTGGGCGGTTGCCTATGTTAAGTAATGCAAGATCTGTACTACTTAAGTACTCCATCAAACTGGAGCCTCTCAAGTTAATGTCTGAGCTGCCCCAGATGATATGGTGAGCATTAGCATCACTGCCAACAATTAGCGGAAGGCCTTTTGAAGTGCAGTATGCGATGACTTGTTTGAAAGCATCCGTAGGGGATGGTTCATCATGCGGTAAATACACAGAACAATAGACGTATTTCCTGTTGAGGTTTCCAACAGATACATCAATTGTGATAGCACATACATCTCTGGTGGTTAGTTCAGAGATGAGTGTAGCAACTATTGCGTTGTTGACAAGCACACAGGCTCGAGGCATGACACGCAAGTTTGCCGTTTCATGTTTACTGAAAGTGGCAAACACCGGGTTCACAAGGTTTCCTAGATAAAAATTTCCCTTACGAAAGTAAGGTTCTTGTACCAAGGACACTTGGGCTGTACCATTTTGCATAAGTCTGCAGAGATTGATCGTTGCTGTTCTTTTATGCTGAAGATTGATCTGAGCTATCCTAACCGTAGCCACTACCCAAACTAGGTAAGATTAAACTCTTCGCAACAACAGCACAACAAAGAACAGCAACAATAAAACCAAATCGGTATCGATTGGAAAACGCCAAAGGCGAGGATACACAGAATACACTGTGTAAATCGCATAATGCGAAACCATATAGGTGAAAATTTAAACTAATTAACAACATCTTCATAATCCCGCCCTTATTTAGCCTCAAGTGAGACTAAAGAAGGGCAGCTGATTGTCTCGGAGAAACACAAGGTCCACTGCACCATTGCTCCGGTTAGCGCAGTAAGGGCTACATACTGTGGAGGGCGCCCTGGTACTCCACAGGCTCCGTTAGCGGTTAGGTTTTTATTAGACCCCCCTAGCCATTCATTCCTAGGCACGGTAAGCATAAAGCCGCATCACACCATGAATTAGGGGTCACCTGTTGGTGGATTTTTACCACCGGAACAGGCGGTCCGTAGTGTTATTCTTAGCCAATTGAGACAATCGCTACCGACACTACACAGCTATCTAGGCTGATCGAGAAAAGAAGTTAATATTGATGATAAACTTCATACGGACTCGAACAGCCGAGAATATTTTAATACGAGCTGCTCCAAAACTGCCTGGTATTGTAAAACTTCATAAAACTAAGCCATGAATTGCTTTTTTGTGTGATTGGTCTTTTGGTATCCATACATGTATAAGGATTCAAAATATAATCAAATTAGAAAACAATGTTTTGTATGGGAAAATTTGCCCTTTTTATTTTCAACAAATCATATCTCAAAAACTATTTTTTCCTGAAAACACGAATTCAATAGCTTTCAAACAAAAAAAGAAGTTTAAAATCGGTTAACTGGTTCAAAAGTTATGATTTCTTGAATTTTTTAGTTTTTGAAAACCTTGATTTTTAGGACCACCCTATCTGAAAATTGGTCACCCTAATAACGAAATAAAAAAATACGGGTCCAATTATTTTCGAAGGACTACGAACCCATCAGGTTTCACTTGAATCGGAGTTGCGCTATATCGTTTTTCTATGGAATGGCTGTATGTATAATTCTATATTCAATTTACAAATGGGTACGATTTTCAAATTTTATGTTGACTTCCCTCTTCTTTTACAAGCATTTGTATGTGATCATGGAGCATTTTAGTATTATCTATAGGTGTAAAATTCCACTTTTAATCAGGAAATTTCATGTTTTACCCGTACGTTTTCTATCAAGAATCGAACGATTCCAATTATTTATTGCACAGAAAGAAATTATGAAAACTACACGTATCGTAAATATTAGGATGTTTAAATTTACATTTCATTTCTTTCGATTTTACATGAAATAATTTCTTGCACGCAAAGTTGTAAGCAAGCTCCATACTGCAGAAAACCCACGGTGTGTGTGCGTGTGTGTGTGTGTGTGTATGTGTGTATGTGTGTACAAAAAACTCACATCACTTTTTGGTAGTAAACCTCAACCGATTTTAATGACCAATGGTTCATTCGACGCAGCATAAAGTCCTATTGTTTCTTATTGAAAATGTTTCGGATCGGTTCAGTCGTTCCGGAGTTATGGCCATTTAGGTGTTCCGGACCGGTACCCTTGGGAGGTGCCAGACATGAAAATGCAACAAACCCATGCATGCGACACATCAAACAGCGGCATTTCCGATAACCTAATGAA
Source organism: Aedes albopictus (assembly GCF_035046485.1). Taxonomy (NCBI): domain Eukaryota; kingdom Metazoa; phylum Arthropoda; class Insecta; order Diptera; family Culicidae; genus Aedes; species Aedes albopictus. Next base: position 22,585,827 of record NC_085137.1, read on the forward strand.
AGGTTAGAAGTAAATCAGTACCAGACCATATCTGAAACGGTAGTGTTCCGGAACCGGTTCCGGGGGTCCCGACGGAAGTGGCCAAATATAAAAGAGAACCAAACCCATGCATACGACACATTGAACAGCGGTATTTCCGATAACCTAATGAAAGGTTAGCAGTAAAACAGTACCAGACCGTATCTGAACCGGTAGTGTTCCGGAACCGGTTCCGGGGGTCCTGCCGGAAGTGGCCAAATATAAAAGAGAACCAAACCCATGCATGCGACACATCGAACAGCGGCATTTCCGATAACCCAATGAAAGGTTAGCAGGAAAACAGTATCAGACCATATCTGAACCGGTAGTGTTCCGAAACCGGTTCCGGGGGTCCCGACGGAAGTGGCCAAATATAAAAGAGTACCAAACCCATGCATGCGACACATCAAACAGCGGCATTTCCGATAACCCAATGAAAGGTTAACAGTAAAACAGTACCAGACCGTATCTGAACCGGTAGTGTTCCGTAACCGGTTCCGGGGGTCCCGACGGAAGTGGCCAAATATAAAAGAGAACCAAACCCATGCATGTGACACATCAAACAGCGGCATTTCCGATAACCTGATGAACGGTTAGCAGGAAAACAGCATCAGACCATATCTGAACCGATAGTGTTCCGGAACCGGTTCCGGATGTTCCACTGGAAGTGTCCAAATATAATAGTGAACCAAGCCCATGCATGCGACACATCGGCTTTTTCGATAACCTGATGAACGGTTAGCAAAAAAATAGTCTCTGTCCAAATCTTGGACAACAGGCCCTGTCCGGGAGCCGATTTTGGGTGTCTCTTCATAAGTGGTAAAATATAAAAGTGAACCGATCCTATGCATGCGACACACCAAATCGCGGCTTTTTCAATAACTTTTTTGACAGTTTGTTAGCAAAAAGTTTCAGACGCACATTTGGGAGAACTGGTAGTGTTGAAGAACAGGTAACGAGTGCCCCGCCGGAAATGGTAAAATATAGAAGAAAACCAAAACCATGCATGTGGCCATCTATTAAGTACGTCACAATCCTAGGGGGAGAGGGGGTTGTAAAACTGTGATAATATTTGGGACAACCAGTAGTGCCATGGAAACGGTTCCAGGTGTCCGCCGGAAATAGTCAAACGTAAAATTGAACCAAACCCAAGCATGCGACACTTAAAATAGTGGAATTATGAAAGTGAACAAAACCAATGTAAGCAATAAATCAAATCGTGGCTTTTTTGATAGCCTGGTAAACGTTGGGTAAGATTAAAAGTGAAGAAATTCACAAAGTCTCATATATGTACAAGAGAACAAAATCGTAACCAAAGTAATCTCATCAAACCACACCATTTCAAATTCGTGTGGTGTAAATATAAAGTAGGATGGGAAAATTATAATTTAATCGCATCAACACTGAATAAAGTTTTTCCAATCTTCTTTTGCGTCTAAAATTACTGTGCACAATTTGGTTCATGAGGGGTCAAATTAAACATAAATCGTATTAAGCGTATAAATGTTTTCAGGATCGACTAATGTCGACGTAAAGATCATGAGTACATACTCGACAAGAAAGGCACTATCACCACTAGGTGGATTAATCTGGGTTTTTTTTTTGTGAAATCTTATACAAATTTTCTTAGCAATTGGAAAAAAAATATAAAATGAAAATTGTTTTCCACAAAATGTTTCACAGTTGAGCAAAATCGGTTGGAAAAGTCGGAAAAACTATTAAGGACGAGGTTGCTAGAGTTCCAAAATGGCAGGCAGTATGGCACTCACTGACTCCCGTCCCACTTCTTCCCCTGACCCTGACCTTCGATGAGCACAGAGGTTGACGAATAAATTCATTGAATTTAGCTAGCTTACCTGCATTAAGTGCCCTGAAACTGCTACTTGTGGTAGGTTATTAAGTTTAATATTCATTGAGTAGTCCTTTTTCTCAATATTCACAATAATTTCACTAACTCGTGCCCAAATGTAGCACTCAGCACACTTTTCACTTCGACGAACGCGTTGCGCATATTATTTAAATCTAGTTTAATTTCACTTCCACATTCACTAGCACCTTCAAAATTTGATCGATAGGTGGAAACTGCTCACTTTTTCGTTTTTTCATACATTTGTTATCAAAAATTAACGTATAATTCATATTTCTGGTCAAAAAACGATTCAATTTTGATCGCGGTATAAAAACGCTACTCACTTCGACTGGAGAGCGTACCGTAACACTGTGTGTTGTTGCCCAATGCAGCTTGAAATTCAGCCGATCGCTGTCCACGTTTATTCAGGAAAAACACTGTTTTGTTTTCAATGTGATATATTAGGTTCAAATTTAACACCAACGTGATGTCAAAGTGTATCACAACAGTTTGTTTGCTGTTTATGAATATTTTTTTTGTATTGAATAATATCACCCCATATCACGGTCGCACGGTGCGAGAGCATTGCACAAGAAGAGAGGAGAGATTGGTCAACAAACGTAAACAAAACGGAGCACAGTGCGATAAGTTTCTTTCAATCCAGGACAACAAGAAATACCTGTGAATATTTGAAAATGTTTTTGAAAACTAGCTGCGCTAGTGACGCTATGATGTCAATATAATGTACACAGATCGAAAAAAGAGTGTAAAATTCTGTGACATATGATGCACATGAATGGAGCGTGGGATATCACAGAAATTTGCATGACATATCATGTAAAAGTCATAAAATATCATGTAAACTTCCATTATATGTCATGTAATTCAGCATGACTCTGTGTGTTTACATGACATATAACACAAATGTACATGATATATCATATAAACCATCATAACATTAAGTTTACATGACTAAACTGAAGTTTACATGACGTGTAAATCTCATTATTTTTATCTGTGTATGTAAAAAATCCAACATGTGAGAATTATACTATTTAGTTGAAAAGGTTCAGTGTGGTAGAGATTTTCATTAGTTTCTTTGGCCTATGAACGGAATTTGAAGTATTTGGATTGAGTGGGTGGTTGGCAGAGTGGGAGGTTTGTTTTTAGAAGGAGACAGCATCATTGTTGTGATCTCAAGAGAGCTTCACCTTAAGGAAGTCCGGAAAAATTATATTAAAAAACCTGGATTAATCCACCTAGTGGTGATAGTGCCTTTCTCGTCGAATATGTACTCGTGATCTTTCCGTCGACGTACCGTATGCGTGATAATGTTTGCACCATCGTAAAATAAAATTCCAGTTTTACTTGTGAAGACAATGTATTGGTTTTATTTGCAGGCATTTAAGCTATAACTCATATCATAGTAGGCTGTAAATAAAAAGTGTTGATTTTCTTAGTTTAACGACGCGTAGTGCGTCATCAGCATCATTGAAATCTCGCTCGCAATTTCAAAGTGATAAAACTCAGTTACCAAAGCGCAAATTTGGATGAAAATGTATCATCCCATATGCTCACTCGTGGTGAGTGTGATGATACTTTTTCTACTGCGTGACTGTAGAATTGCCCGTTTTTTATCACTTCAAAAACGCGAGGCAAACAATCATTGAAAATTAAAAAGTCAATGATTCCTATGAAAATTCTGTGATGCACCAAGTCACCTTAACACTTGAATAATGACTAAGTAGCAGTGCTGAAAATTTCATTTCGTCATATCTAAATTCAACCACCTACAGCTCATTTTAGAAGCTGAACCTGAGAATATGGTATATGAAAAACTTGTGTGGCTAGTTCAGTTCTGCAAGAAAGTCACGGAAAAACTGCTATTTTTCGAATATTGAAGGTAAATGTCACGGATTACCTTTGAAAAATGCCGAATGATATTCACCGTGAATATCATTGGGATTTTTCGAAGGTAGCCCGTGACATTTACCTAAAATATTCGAAAAGTAGTAGTTTTTCCGTGACTTTCTTGCAGAACTGAACTAGCCACACAAGTTTTTCATATACCATATTCTCAGGTTCAGCTTCTAAAATGAGCTGTATGTGATTGAATTTAGATATGACGAAATGAATTTTTCAGCACTGCTAAGTAGCAACTTAGCTCGTGATTTGTCCACGCGCAAATGTCGAAAAGCATCCGTGGTAGTGTCAAAGTCAAGATTAATTATTTTTGAATTTATTTTTTTATTTTGACATTGCCTAATGGTGTAGACATTGACACACAAACAAAAGTTATAATAACTATTGATTCTGGAATTTGGTACGGATCGATAGTTTTTCGGAAATCGAAAAAAAACGGAAGTTGCGTCCGGGCAAATTCAAGACTTTCTTATATGGCGCCCCTCGTAGCTCCTGGATGCCATTGGTAATAATATAAGTTTTTTTTCTATGGTCGAAGGATCATAAAGGCCACCGTAATTTTCTTTTTCGATATGCCATGCCGTTAAGTCGCTGATTTCGCGTTTCTTTGCCATTTTTCTCATTGAGCGCATATAATTCACCCAAATCTTATTTTTGGTGGCAGCGATAACTTTCTTAAACCATGATAACCTTGGACGACTAGTGGACACCTTCGGGAATAGATGCCCTTGCTTTTTTTTCGGTCTAAGACTGTTTTACGGTTCTCCTGAACACTCCTGAAATGTATTTTTTAACATTTGCGCGTGGACAAGTCCCGACTACCGTTGCTACCCCTTCATGGTGCAAATTTTAAACTTGAGAAATCGGATTTTTTTACCCGCAACCTACTATACTATATATGAGTTAGAGCTTACGTGCATGCAATAAAAACCAAGACATTGTGTGTACAGGTGATATGGGTACCTTATTTGTACGATGGTGCAAACATTATCACGCATACGGTAAGCATCTTAAATCCTGTGAATAATTTATTTATAAAAGCAAAAACGCAAGCCATCATCGAATTACTGATGGCACATATTTCCGGTGTTATGTTCAATGTATAGGCAGAGCTGAAAAATATCAGACCTCTTAGTTGACTGCGTGACCACCTTTACTATTACTGGAATACCATCAATACCAAGACGATAATAACAAGCTTAAATATAATTTATTTCACAACCAAAAATCACGTTACAGTCTTCGATAAACTTTTTCCTGTACACTTCAGGCTATATTTTATTATCATTGGTTACTAGATTCAAAAAAATTGACCAAAAAATGAAAGCAAGTGAAATTTTTCGTACTGAATCCAATTCAATTTAGAACCATATCACAGAGCGCGAGGAGCAATCAGTCGGATCAAAATTTTGCGCAACAATTTTAGACGCAAAAGGGGATTGAAGAACTTTGCTCGAGGTTGATGCGATTCTACTGTGTATTTACACCTCAGGAATATGAGAAAATGTGATTTGATGAGCCTGCATCAGTTTTGTCAAGATTTTGTTCTCTTACACATATTTATCGCTTGCACTGATTATTTTCACTGTTTTTACCACTTCCTGCGAGATACCTGGAACCGGTTCCAAGACAAATATGGTCTGAGACTAGTCTCTTGCTAACTGTTCAACAGGTTTTCTGAAAAGCCGAAAATTGGTGTGCATGCATGGATTTGATTCATTTCACATTTTGGTCATTCTGGTGTAACATACAAAACGGGTTCTACCGGTAGTCTCTAATGTGATCTGAGACTTTTTTTTGTAAACCGTTCATCAGGTTATCGAAAAAGCCGTGGTTTGATATGTCGCATGCATGGGTTTGGCTCATATATGCATTTGACCACTTCCAGCAAGACACCCGGAACCGATTCCGGAATGAATACTACTGGTTGTCTCAAATATGGTTTGAAACCATTTTCTTGCTAACCGTTCATTAGGTTATCTAAAGAGCTGCGATTTGATGTGTTGCATACATGGATTTGGTTCACTTTAACATTTGACCACTTTCAGCGGGACATCCGAAACTGGTTCTAGAGCACTACCGGTAGTCTCTGCTGGCTATTTTCCTGCTTCCTGTTCACCAGGTTATCGAAAAAGCCGCTATTTGATGTGTCGCATGCATGGGTTTGGTTAAGGGTTTGGTTCACTTTTTATTGGACCACTTCCTGTCGGACATCCGGAGCCGGTTCCGGAACACCACCGGTAGTCTCTGCTATGATTTAAAGCTATTTTCCTGCTTACCGTTCTTCAGGTTATCGAAAAAGCTGCTATCTAATGTGTCGCATGCATGGGTTTGGTTCAATTTTACATTTGGCCACTTCCGGTGGGGCACCCGGAACCGGTTCCGGAACACTACCAGTAGTCTCTGCTGGGTCAAAGGCTATTTTCCTGTTCACTGTTCATCAGGTTATCGAAAAATTCGCTATTTGATGTGTCGCATGCATGGATTTGGCTCACTTTTATATTTGGCCACCTCCGGCGGGACATCCGGAACCGATTCCGGAATACTACCGGTTCAGATATGGTCTGAGAGTATTTTTCTGCGTACCGTTCGTCATGTTATCGAAAAAGCCGTGGTTTGATATGTCGCATGCAAGGTTTTGTAGCATTTTCATATCTGGCCCCTCCATGGGGTACCGATCCGAAACACCTAAATGGCCATAACTCCGGAACGGCTGAACCGATCCGAACCATTTTCAATAGGAAACAATGGGACCAGATTCCGCGTCGAATGAACCGTCGGTCATAAAAATCGGTTGAGGTTTACTGCCAAAAAGTGATGTGAGTTTATTTTGTACACACACATACTCACACACACACATACACACACACACACACACATACATACACACACACAGACATCACCTCAATTCGTCGAGCTGAGTTGATTGGTATATGTGACTCGACCCTCCGGGCCTTCTATTAAAAAGTCATTTTTGGAGTGAACATATAGCCTTTCCAGTACACTTAGTGTACGAGAAAGGCAAAAATATTTTTGGAAGGAAATTACATAAGCTATAATCAGTGAAATTTTCAAGATGTCGGTTTTCTTCGTTCCTGAGTTATGACCAATTTTGCGGAAATTGTCCAGATGTTATAGCACAGCCGTGTGTTTAAAACATCTTAACTTAAGAATGAAGCATCGTAGAAACAATGATTTTTTTGTGAAATCATAAGCATATTTTCTCAGCAATAAAAAAAATACAAAATGAAAATAGTTTTCCACAAAAGTTTCCACTGTTGAGGAAAATCGGGTAGGAAAAATCATAAAAACAGTTAAGGTAGTCCGGAAAAATTTTTCAAAAAATATGTTTGAAAAGAATTTTAATAAGCTATATTCTGCGTAATTTTCAAGATGTGGTTTTTTCGTTCCTGAGCAATGATCATTTTTGTGCTAGGGTCTCCAGTTAGCCTAGTGGTTAAGGCTATGGATTGCCAATCCCGAGACGGCGGGTTCGATTCCCGTTCCAGTCGGGAAAATTTTCTCGACTCCTTGGGCTTATGTAGTGTATCATTGTACTTGCCTCACAATGTACAAATTTATGCAATGGCAGGCACACAACGCCCTTCAATTAATAACTGTGGAAGTGCTCAAAGAACACTCAGTTGAAACGAGGCAGACCAAGTCCCAGTGGGGACGTAAAGCCATAAAGAAGAAAAAGAAGATGTCAATTGAACCTGTGAAAAAAGAAATCATTAAGTTCTAAGAACCTTCGTACCAATTTGTACGATAATTAAAAAATCTCCATATGTTCATTCTTTATTGAACGCTTTTTGATTTTAAATAAAGCGGGTCTAGTTTTTTTCTGGGTGCAATAAATAGGCATCCATCAAAAATATTACCGGTCACGCAGTGCCCTAGTGGGTAAATGAGCTTCAAAATTAGAACAATTGAGTGAATAATATACTGGCCACTGGCACTGTCTTGTTGTCGCCGGGTAGTCAGTTGCTTCGGTAATTATAGCATTGGAAATCAGTGAGGTACATTTTTTTTAATTTTATTTGTCTTTAACCTAAGCCGCTAGGTAAAATTGGGAATGCTATTGCCATATGGTTGGCAGGTGCTGTATGTTATGAGATTGCAAAAAAAATATATACCTAAATGTTACCCTGCTGCATATAAATAACATGTCGTTTTGCGGTACTAGGAAATCATTTCAAAATTTACCCTTTAACGGCTAGCATATTGACGGCACCAGCGATCTTGAAAGTTTTGGTTTGAGCAGTAGATTTGTTTCTTGAAACATTTACAACATTTTCCATTTGAGTATAGTTCGGGTTCAGCCTCAGAGCAAGCAAGTCATACTGTAGACTGTATAGTGTACTTTATAGTGTCGTCAGGTTCTCTTTGTCGTTATACTGTGTTGAAAATGGAACCCCCAGAGGGAACATCAAAAATTATGTGTGTGCAAGACAAAGATGAAACTTCAAAAGCTGAGTTCTATGGCAATTCTTTGCGTGTACGTTTTGCATGTGAAGATGTGGATCCGGCAGATTCCGAAATTTTTGACTTCATGAATGATGTAATGAAGCTGAGATCAAATGATCTTCTGGCGATGTATAAGGAAAGATCGACGACAATGTCAGTGATTATTAAGTTCAAATTAAAAAAAGATCTATTCAATACGCTGCGAAGATTGCCGAGTACGATGTTTTTTCCGATGTTCCGAACTGAACAGATGGTGACATTGTCGGTAGCAGGTTCGGTATATATTCGGTATATTCAATTATTCAACCTACCGCCAGAAATTACAGATAGTGAGATTGCAAAGGTTTTGTCACAATATGGAAAAATTCATCTGATGATTCGTGAATGTTATGATAGTGCCAAATTTCCTCTTTGGACTTCAGTACGAGGTGTATACATCGAGGGGCGTAAGGAAGGAAATGAAATCCCACAATGCATCACCATTCGGAATGTTATTGCTCGAGTATATGACGGAGGCAAAATAAATTCCAACTATAATGTCATAGATTATAATATCATCAGCTGCACTGATCATCAGTAGGTTGGCTCCAGAGGGACGTTCACATCCAGTTGGGAGATTTGTGCAAGTAGTGTAACACAGCTCTGTCCCTATTTGAACAGAAAATTCGAACACTGCATTGAGCTGACATTCTAGTAGAGCAGCTAGCGAACACTTAACTTGCATTTATCTTTGACCCTTTATTGGAGATCAAGTGGTTATCCAGTTAGACAAGTGCGTATCGATAAGCTTCCTAGGTTTAACCTTAGTAGGATGTTGGGGTCAATATCACCCAGACAGGCTCGTTAAACGTACCCTACTCCGTCGAAGTGCGCTTAGATCAACATCATAGGAGGGCTTATTACACAAATAAATTAAAAATGTCGTTAAGTGAATTTGTACTGAATTTTCTTTATCAATATCACAGTTTCCAAAAGGTAACAATTATTAAAATAATAAAATACCTCAAGTTGGTGTATATCTTCTACATATGATTAAATGAATATAGCCTTTTCTATAATGTGCAGAGAAAAAAAACCTAATGAATCCACCGGCGGTGATGGCATCTTTCTCGTGCATTCGAAAACCCATTTCAACCAAACTCAAGGGACATGTTGATAAATACAGCACTTTCATACGTTTAACAAAAATCCATTTCATTGCACCTTATTGTTTTTTATATTGTTTATCTGGCTTTGGATGTATGAACCTTGAATTTTTAAAAAAGCCGCATTCTTGTGTTTTGAGCCACTGTTTTGGATTTGATTCTGCCATCCAAAAACTGAAAAAATAGTAGGAATGTCTGAGGGAATCTTAGCAAGAATTTCAGCTGATGTTGCAAGAAAATTTCCCAAAAGTACTCTTGAAAAATCTCTAAAGCAATTCCAAAGGAAGTTTCTATAGAAACCCATGGGAAAACTACAGGCAGCATATGTACAATAGGCCGTCCCTTATTTTGTTCGTAGGTGGAAAATGATCGTTTTAGCTAAGAAATGATCGTGTCAAAATTTGAAGTCCGTATCTCAAGGCTAAGGGGCTGTCCATAAACCACGTGGTCATGAGGGGGGGGGGGGTTCGGCCAATGATAATTTTGTATGGACTAATGACCACGCGGGGGGGGGGGGGGGGGGGTTTAGAAGTCCCAAAAAAAATGACCACGTGGTTTATGGACAGCCCCTAAGTGGTCCCTCAAGGGGCCTAAAGTTGTCAAAAATGGTATGGGACCAAAAAAACATGAAATTTTTATCGACAAAAAAATACGCTACTCTACTAAATACAGTGATTTTAGGCCAAAAATGTGCTTAGAATTGCAATATCTCTACTCGTTTTTGAGTGTGATTGTGTAAAAAGTTATATCTTAGGTTGATAGTATCGTCTTGATATTGATCAGCTTCCAGTGTTAGTGAAGGTGCTCAAGCAGTCAACTGGGAAGTCTGATATTATTCAGCCCTGCTTATACGTTGAATATAACGTCGGACTATGTGCCATCAATAAGTTTCATGTCAATTCAAAGATGGCTTTGATATAATGCTTGCTTTTCTTTAAAAATATCCAGAATCAGGAACACTTTGACTTACGTCGACGGAAAGATTGTGAGAACATGTTCGACGAGAAAGGCATTATCATTAATTTGTTTTTTTTTTTTATTTGTAATCCTCTTCAGATTCCTTACAGAAATTATGCTGAAATTATTCAGCATTCTCTAGAGAATTCTTGGAATTTTTCTTAAAGGGACGAGGGATGAATGCCAGTAGAAATTTCCAGCAAAATGTCATCATACATTCCTGAAGGAATTCAAAGAGGATTTTTCAAAAGATTTCTGAGCAATTCTTGTAGGGAAAACTGCTGGGGTTCCTATGAAGATAATTCTTCTCCAAGGATTCCTCTAGGAATTCCTCTTGCAATTCTTCCAGTTAAAAGCAGGGATTCCAAAAACACCTACTACATTTTCTTCGGGAATTCTTGCTGAGATTTCCATGGAATATCTCCAATAAATTTCAAAGCGGCATACGATAGTATCGACCGCGCAGAGCTATAGAAGGGCCCATATAGCCGAGGCGGTAAACGCACGGGCATTCAGCATGACCATGCTGAGGGTGACGGGTTCGATTCCCGGTCGGTCCAGGATCTTTTCGTAAAGGAAATTTCCTTGACTTCCTTGGGCATAGAGTATCTTCGTGCCTGCCACACGATATACGCATGCAAAATGGTCATTGGCAGAGGAAGCTCTCAGTTAATAACTGTGGAAGTGCTCATAGAACACTAAGCTGAGAAGCAGTATTTGTCCCAATGAGGACGTTACGCCAAGAAGAGAGAGAGAGAGAGAGCTATGGAGAATCATGGACGAAAACGGCTTTCCTGGGAAGCTGACTAGACTCAGACTGATTAAAGCAACGATGGACGGTGTGCAAAACTGCGTAAGGGTTTCGGGTGAACTATCCACAGTTCATTCGAATCTGGCCGGGACTGCGACAAGGTGACGGATTTCATGCCTACTCTTCAACATCGCTCTGGAAGGTGTGATGCGACGAGCCGGGCTCAACAGCCGGGGAACGATTTTCACAAAATCCGGTCAATTTGTGTGCTTTGCATACGACATGGACATTATTGCAAGAACATTTGAAACGGTGGCAGAGCTGTACACCCGCCTGAAACGCGAAGCAACAAAGGTCGAACTGGTGGTGAATGTCTCAAAAACAAAGTACATGCTGGTAGGAGGAACCGAAAACGACCGGATCCGTCTGGGTAGTAATGTTACGATAGACGGGGATACTTTCGAGGTGGTGGAGAAATTCGTCTACCTCGGATCCTTACTGACGGCTGACAACAACGTGAGCCGTGAAATTCGGAGGCGCATCATCAGCGGAAATCGGGCCTACTACGGGCTCCAGAAGAAACTGCGGTCAAAAAAGATTCACCCACGCACCAATTGCACTATGTACAAAACGCTAATAAGACCAGAGGCCCTCTACGGGCACGAGACATGGACCATGCTCAAGGAGGACCTGCAAGTACTCGGAGTTTTCGAGCGACGCGTGCTAAGGACGATCTTCGGCGGTGTGCAGAAGAACGGTTTGTGGCGGAGAAGGATGAACCACGAGCTCATTGCACTTTACGGCGAACCCAGCATCCAGAAGGTGGCCAAAGCCGGAAGGATACGGTGGGCAGGGCATGTTGCAAGAATGCCGGACAACAACCCTGCAAAGCTAGTGTTTGCAACTGATCCGGTTGGCACAAGAAGGCGTGGAGCGCAGAGATCACGATGGGCGGACCAGGTGGAGCGTGACCTGGCGAGCATTGGGCGCGACCGAGGATGGAGAGCGGCAGCCACAAACCGAGTATTGTGGCGTACTATTGTTGATTAGTCTTGTCTTAAATGTGATGTTGAACAAATATATGTATGTATGTATCTCCAATAAATAAATTTAATTGCTTAAAGTCCCGCAGTAATTCCTGGCGGATTCTCTGCAGATATTGCATGGGAAACACAGAAAAAACTCTGGAGGATACCTACCTGAAATGTCTAGAGAAATCCCTTTAGCAGACCTTGAACAATTCCAGCAGTAGTTCTTATTTTCAAGAGGATTTTCTGGAGAAATTCATGAATAAATAGCGGGAAATACTGGAGCACTCCCAGCAACAAAGTTCTATTGGTAAGGTAAGAAGAATTGAGGGGTCCAGATACAAAGGGGGGTAAGTGATCATTTTGTCGATTTTCAGCTGAGCATATAAAAAAATTCAGGATCTTTTTACTCGACAGTAGATTTTTGTCACTTACACCCCATATTGCATCGAACGCCCTCAATTCTTGTGTGAGTCCTTGCAGAAATTTATGGAGGAATGTCAATAGGAACTCATAGAGGAATTATTGTTAAAAACATCTGATGGAAACACACGAGCTATTTCTGGGAGAGTCCATGGAGAAATCCCTTCAAATGTCGGTATGAGAATTTCTGGAATCCCAGCAGACATTCTTGGAGAATTTTTGTGAGCAAAATCTAAGTGTACCTATGGATAAACCACTGGACTATGTGTTGTGGAAATATTTGGAAAAACCCCAAGAGGAAATCATGGTGGAATACTTGGTGCAATAACTTAAGTGGATCTTCTGGAAAAAATCTTGAAGCTATTTCTTCAGCAGTCCCGTATGAATCTCCTAGAGAAGACCATCAGGTATTCCTGGAAGCTTTCCTCTTGGAATTTCCCAAGGATTTTAGACATATTTTTATACATATTCCTTCTGTAATACCTTCAAGGATTCCCCCAGAGATTTCTCCAAGGTATTCTATACAAAATCTTCTTGCAATTCATCATAGATTTTTTCAAAGATTTCTTATTTTTTTTTCTAACAGTACCAGCAGGAATTCCTACTAGAGTTTCTCCAGGAATTCTTGCTGATATTTCTTAAACATTTGCACCCGGAATTGCTTTAGAAATTCCTCTTGTGAGCCCTTCTAGAATTCCTGGAGGATCCTCAGCCGACATTGGCTTAGAAATCTCCACAAAACTTCCTGGTTCCTGGCTACTAGATATTTCTGGATGGTTCCAGTCAGGATTGGTAACCATCTGTTTCGTCACTGACCAACGACGAAAAATTAAAAAAGTTCGTCAGCAAATAAAACTCCATCACTTCCATCATCATCAGCGACCGACAAAGAAACCACGACGAGGATGAACCGAAAATAAAACAGGGAGCTGTAGTTTTCGTCATTCTCTTTTGTCTCCTTTTGCAAAGACAAAAAACGAACATGCATTCGTCACATGGCATCCGACTGCAGACGAAAGTGCGAACCAGTCAAGCTTTTATTGATGATTTGGCCTCAGTCCTCCCGAACTGTTGGATTAGCTCTGTTGGTATGTTTGTAGCGCTACCAATCAGAAGGTTTTTGGTTTGATTCCGAATGAAGGCGTGTTTCATTTTTGCATTTTTTTTCTAATCAGCTATTCTCGTGAGGCTGATTATTCGTTCGTTCGAACAGGGCGATGCAAGCAACTCAGCGAAAATGCCAATAAAGAGAAACAGCAAAACTTTTTCGTCGTGACCAGCAAACTGACTGACGGTGTTTGAAGAAAAATAATCAAGAGCTGCTGACTCAGTGACGCAAACTTTTTATTACCCGTTATCGTCAGTGATTATGCTTCAGCTCCGATGACTATTAACAACCCTGGTTCCAGTATCACTTCTGGAGAAATCTCAGTAATAATTCCCAAAGAAATCTCAATTTGATTGGTTAGCAGTTGTGGCCAGCTGCATCTTTTTTGTACTCGTTCTTCAGAACATACAAGAGAAAGAGAAGGATGGAACAGGTGGCACTTGCTCCCTCTTCCATTAATCTATTTCTCATGTTTATAAAAGATAATGAGTGAGAAAAAAGCAAAATAAGCCGCAGCTAGCAGCTGTAATTGCGTGAGATATTGCAACAAAAATGTTGAGATACCGGCGCTGTTCCACTTGGAGCCGTTATTCCAGTACGAAGACAAAAGCAGAAGGAGGTGTATTCCATCACAAAGAACAACTTTGTAGAACACTCGAAGAATCCCAAAAAATCCATAGAAAAAGTTATACACCCGAAACTCCATTTAGGTAACGAGTCGGGACTGCCTAAATAGAATTTTTACCTAAATGGATTTCAAGGTTGCAAAGAAGTTTGAGCAGGACAAGTGACTTGCCGATGCAAAGGGGAGGGGGCAAAGGCTTTTTAATGTAAAGGGAGGAGGGTCAGAGGGATATCAAGATAGTTTTTAGGGGGGGATCAGGGGGGATTGGGGGGCTTCATGTGCTCTCAGTCGAACTTCACGGGAGATGCACAGGCGTTCCAGAGCGTTTCAAGACGTTTCAGGACGTTTCCGGATGTTTCAGAGGTATTTTAGGGGGTTTCAGAGGCTTCCAGATGAGTTTCACGGAGGTTTCATGGGGGGTTTCAGAGGCGTTTCAAAGCGTTTCGAGATGTTTCAATGCATTTCCGGGCGTTTCATGGCCTTTCAAGAGGTTTCAGGAGGTTTGAGGGTGCCTTCAGAGCACTAGCGTAGCCAGAAATTTGCTCTGGGAGGGGTTTTCGGTGTTCAATAATACTTTTTTTATTTGACATCCACAAGTCGTAAATATATAAACTCAATTTGAGCCGTAGGTTCAAAATAGCGGCGCAGCCGAATTTTTTTTCATCACAAAGCGTTTTATACTGGAAATTTGTTCCAGAAATTTTGGCTCTTTTGGTGTTAACCAAACCCCCCCCCCCCCGTGGCTACGCCACTGCTTCAGAGGGTGGCAGGTGAATTTGATGGAGGTTTAATAGGAGTCTTAGAGGCGTTTCAAAGCGTTTCAAGGCGTTTCAAAGCGTTTCAAGGCGTTTCAGGGCGTTTCTGGAGGTATAAGGGGGGCTGAAAGGGCCGTCAGAGGCTCGCAGGTGAATTTCACTGAGGTTTCATACGGGTTTCTGAGGCGTTTCAAAGCGTTTGAAGGCGTTTCAATGCGTTTCAGGGCCAGAAGGTTTCCGATGAATTTGAGGAGGCTTTAGAGCTCGCAGGTCAATTTCACAGAGGTTTCAAGAGGGTTTTTGAGCCGTTTCAAAGCGTTTCAGGGCGTTTTTGGGCATTTCAGGAGGTTTCATATGAGTTTTAATGGGCTTCAGAGGCTCTCAGGTGAATTTATAGGGGTACTAGAGGAGTTTCAGAGCGTTTCAAGGCGCTTCAGGACGTTTCAGGAGGTTTAAGGGGGGCTTGAGAGTCTGCAGAGGACCTCAGGTTAATATCACGGAGGTTTCATAGGGATTTCAGAAACGTTTCAAAGCGTTTCAAAGCGTTCCAAGGCGTTTCAATGCGTTTCAGGTAGTTTCAGGGCGTTTCAGGAGGTTTCACAGGGGTTTTCGGGGGCTTCAGAGGCTCTCAGACGACTTTCACGGAGGTTTTAAAGGGGTTTTAGAGACGTTTCAAAGCGTTTCAAGGCGTTTCAGGGTGTTTTATTCAGTACTGAAAAATTCATTTCGTCATATCTAAATTCAATCACCTACAGCTCATTTTAGAAGCTGAACCTGAGAATATGGTATATGAAAAACTTGTGCGGCTAGCTCAGTTCTGCAAGAAAGTCACGGAAAAACCGCTATTTTTCTAATATTTAAGGTAAATGTCACGGACTACCTTCGAAAAATGCCAATGATATTCACGGTGAATATCATTTCGCATTTTTCAAAGGTAGTCCGTTACATTTACATTAAATATTCGAAAAATACCGGTTTTTCCGTGACTTTCTTGCAGAACTGGTCAAGTCGCAGAAGGTTTTTCATATACCATATTCTCAGGTTCAGCTTCTAAAATGAGCTGTAGGTGATTGAATTTAGATATGACGAAATGAAATTTTCAGCACTGGTTTCAGGACGTTTCAGGAGGTTTAAGGGGGGCTTGCGAGTTTGCAGAGGACCTCACGTTAATTTCACGGAGGTTTCATAGGGATTTCAGAAACGTTACAAAACGTTTCAAGGCGTTTCGGGTCGTTTCAGGGCGTTTCAAGAGGTTTCACAGGGAATTTCGGGGGCTTCGAGGTTCTCAGGTAACTTTCACGGAGGTTTTAAAGGGGTTTTAGAGACGTTTCAGGGTATTTTATTGCATTTCAGGGCGTTTCTGGAGGTTTAAAGGGCCATGAGGGGGCTTCAGAGGGTCGCAGGTAAACTTCACGGAGGTTTCATGGGGGTTCAGAGCCGTTTCAAAGAGTTTCAAGGCGTTACAATGCGTTTCAGGGCATTCGCGGGGAATTTGAGGGGGCATAATAGGCTCGTATAAACCTCATTCTAAATGCTGTTTGATACAACCCTTAAAGATTCATCGAACTCAAAACTTGGTAGATCATAGTTACCAGAGGTTGTGTGAGTATGAAACTTAGTCGTAAATCTCTTAGGGACAACCAAGTACGTTAGTAGATTCTATGACCTATACTCAAGGGAGTTCTTGGAGAACCTTAAAGAATCATTGGTAGATCCGATGACCGATACGAAAGGAAGTTCTTGGAGATCCTCAAACTGACAACAAACTCACCATTTGACAGCACAATGAAATTTATGCTTGCATAGCCTCATGCAACTGCATGAGGCTATGCAAGCATAAATTTCATTTTAAATGTTTCAATAGATCGCTGATTACGCTTGTAGATCTAATGTCCTTAATTCCAGGGAGTTCCCGGATAGTCTTAAACTGTTAACCCTTATACACTCCGTAAACGTCCCTTAGCTCTTAATTTTGCTGTTTTCCCGTGAATTAACTTTATCTGTAATCATGTACTGAACTGCTCTAAACATCAAATTCCATTTAAGGGCTTTTAAGGATTGTGGAACGATGAGAAGCGTACGCTTTAAACTAACAAGTAGCAAGGCAGGATTTCAGGTCAAATCAGATCAAATCAAAACCATTCATCAACTATGTACTGTAACTCGTCCACCCTCCGTAATTAAATCTATTCCTGACATAATGAAAATCCGCCGTATTAATTACAGCGAAATCAGCAACGTAAAAGGGTAGGCAACAAATCCTCTTAGAGTTCTTGAGCTTTTGAGAAGGTGCCAACTTCGCCAAATGTCTTCAAGCAAGAAGCATCACACCCCCACAAGGGAAAAGGTTATTTTCACCTCCTTCCCCTCATCGAGTTTTCGTCACTCTTCCATTTCATTTAGCCGGCCGTGGCAGAACAAATTGCTTTAAATGTCATAAGAGGGATTATCCCATTTCCAAGTAAACTTCCCGAACGAGGTGAGGTGTGTGTAAAGTGTCTCAGAACCGCAAAAATTCCCATCCTGATGCCACGGTAATTTATGTACCTTACCTTACTTACACATACACATTGTCGGTTGTTGTTACACTTTCGCTCCGGTCGTCCGAGAAACTGACACCACGCGTAGGACGAAGGTTTATTTGCGAGACAGGTTTCTCCGATGTTATTAAATCTTACCGCATCCCAGGCTCCACGGGAACCAGCAAACATTAAGCCGATTCTGGGCACTACTATATGCAGTCGGGTACAGTGTAAGTCGGGATATTCGCAACAAAAATAATTTTTATTACCATTGGTTGAACCCAAGTAACATTTTTAAGCCAAATAGACTAGAAGAGTTTCTACATCATAAAATGAAAATTAAAGGTATTAGGCTATATGACGGTTCTCAAAACCTCTTTAAGACTAATTGTCCATCAAAACGTTACTTGGGAATGTTCAGTCACAGCCAAACAGACGTAACATCTAAGAACGTTTTCCCTAAAAAACTATCGCTCAACTTTTACTATCGTCACCTGGTGGATCCGGTGGATCGTGCCATATTGAACAAGGCCTCGAGAAGTTGCTAACGTAAACAACGCCACGAGAAAAGCGTAATCTTATGTCCACCGGAGGATTCTCCTTCTAATGAAAATGAAAATCGTTTGCAGAAAATCCACGCACACATTTGCTTGTATCCTCCCTAGACGAAGACAACTTATTGTTGACATTTTACCGACGGAAAAAAAGTTTTTTGTTTATAGACTGTTTCGGAAATTATAAATACACTTTGTTTATTAAATTAAATGAACTGTTCTAATGATTTTTACCAACTTATTTCAGAGTATAGCGTATTGTAGTTCTGCATTGTGCATCTTGTACTTCAAATTTTAATCATCTAGTTTACAGAGCCCTACTTTTTAACTTTTACCAGAAACATCAACAAAATTGGTATTATTTGCTTCGTTAGCATGTTGACTAAGAGAGCTAGAAGAAACTTTTTTGGATATTGGGCTCAAATTGAAATGGCAGTTAATCGTTAGCGTATTTATAATTTCTGAAACAGTCTATAACATTCGTCGTGCATTAGGGTCATTATTGTTGGAAATATGTAATTTGTGCACTCGAGCACCCCTTCGCAATCGAGACAACTTTTATGTTAATGGATACACCATGGTCAAGTTGTGTATTGTCAGATAGTGTTATTTTTTATACACACTAAGGGTCTGTTCCAATTGGCGAATTAAAATTAATTTTTACTTAAATTTGACAGTTCAATACTTAAACTTTACAGTTTTCCTAAGGAAATAATCATCGAACTGTCAAGTTTAAGGCGAAACTGGAAGCATTTCTTCATTTTTTTGGTTTTTGATTTTTTATTAAATAACGAAGCAATATTTCTCAAATCGGTTTTCGTGCACATGTAGAGTATGGATCAGGGTATCTTCTGATTTTTTTACGTGGTAAAAAATGTTTTTCGTTTTTGGTGAAACCATTTTTTAGTGAAATTTTATTCAAAAATGGTTTCTGCAAAAACGAAAAACATTTTGTACCGCGTAAAAAATTCAGAAGATACCCTGATCCATACTCTACATGTGCACGAAAACCGATTTTGAAAATATTGCTTCGTTATTTAATGAAAAATCAAAAACCAAAAAGTGAGGAAATGCTTCCAGTTTCGCCTTAAGTGAAAATTAATTTTAATTCTCCAATTGGAACAGACCCTAAGATTCAGATGTTCCAGATCAGTAATTTTTCCACTAAGTTCAGCATTTTTTTCATCTTTTTACTGAGTTTTCAACAGCAGATTTATTTCGGTACACTCGGTAATCATATCACCCATTCACCAGTAACGATATTTACCGTGCATCAGTAACGTTTGACAGTTTATTAGCTGAACTCGGTAACTCAATTACAGAATATCCGCAAAATAAACAACCGAGCGTACCGAGTTAAATCTGCAGTTGAGAACTCAGTAAAAAGATGGGGAAAATACCGAGCTGATCTTAGTGTGTAGTCTTGAATGTAAATATGAATATATATATATATATATAAATGAGTTTGTAATTCCTTTGAGGCAACAAAACTCAAGAACGGATGAACCGATCAGCATGACTCTTGCACGGTTCGGTTCGTATTCGTGGTGGCTGTGTTTATATGTACAAAAAGTAACGAAAATCAACTTGATAAGTAAGAAAATTGATATAATATTGTTTTTTCATAGGGCCCATATAGCCGAGGCGGTAAACGCACGGGTATTCAGCATGACCAGCTCTCAGTTAATAACTGTGGAAGTGCTCATAGAACACTAAGCTGAGAAGCAGGCTTTGTCCCAATGAGGACGTTACGCCAAGAAGAGAGAGAGAGAGACAACTATGTTGCCGGGTCACTAATTGGCTCGGTAGCTTAGTTGGTAAAGCACTTGTCTAGCGAATAAGGGTCGTGAGTTCAAATCTCACCTGAGCTGTGGATTTTTTCCCAATTTAACCAATAATTTACCCATGTGAGTATGGCAGCATAATCGATCGTGTTCGCTATTGTCTCGAGTGAAAATCAAAACAATAGATGCGCCGGTGTTTAGTGTTTAGTATTGTGTTGTTCTTGGCTGTGCATGCATCACTCCTGTAGGGGTGAGTATGGCAGCATAATCGATCGCGTTCGCTATTGTCTTGAGTGAAAATCAAAACAATAGATGCGCGGGTGTTTAGTGTTCAGTATTGTGTTGTTCTTGGCTGTGCATGCATCACTCCTGTAGGGGTGAGTATGGCAGCATAATCGATCGCGTTCGCTATTGTCTCGAGTGAAAATCAAAACAATAGATGCGCGGGTGTTTAGTGTTTAGTATTGTGTTGTTCTTGGCTGTGCATGCATCACTCCTGTAGGGGTGAGTATGGCAGCATAATCGATCGCGTCCGCTATTGTCTCGAGTGAAAATCAAAACAATAGATGCGCGGGTGTTTAGTGTTTAGTATTGTGTTGTTCTTTGCTGAGTATTGTGTTGTTCTTTACAGAGAAGAACATTAATCAAGACAATTAGATGATCGGCATTGAACCACAAAAACCCCACAACAATTGGTGAGATCTTTCCAATATTATTTATTTATAAATATTTCTATTTCAGTATATTTACTTTATAACTGCATATAAGTTGAAAATTCGCTATTTTCAACATCCTCTCATCTATTGGAAGATGCTTCAGTTCTGGGCTCTTTCTAAGTTGATGAAGGGATTTATAAATGCTTGCAAGGACTTGGCCAGGTGTGTGGAGCTGAGTGATTCTATGACATTGTAGATAGTAGCGACATCAGCAATGTCAATGGAAATATTCAACTTTGCAACTCCATCCAAGATTTGTGCAAGTATTCATGCTATGCTATGCTATGCTATTTAACCAATAATTTACCCATCTGTACATATGTACGTTGAGTTATTTGAAATTTCATAATTGACCACACGGATTGGTATTACCGAAAATTTGCACTTTGAGTGAGTTATTGAATTGTAGTTTTCAGGAAAAATACGTTAAAGGGGCTAAAATGTAAAGAGTACTATAAAATATGCAAATATATTAGTTTTTCTACGTTTTCATGGTCTCGGGACCAAAGAGGTACCCTGGTTTATATTTTTATCAGAAAATTCTGGAAATTTGGCGTAACATATCAAAATCAGAAATGTATGTTGTTTTGTTTTTGAGATATGATTTTTTGAGTATAGAGAGTCATATATTTTAGTACTAGCTACTCTAAAATTGCTTGAAATTGCAAATTCTCATTATACTATGCATAGTATTGCTTTTTAAAGTGATTGCTGGTGGTTTTAGTATCCATAATATTATAAGGAATCAAAATATAATCAAATTTAAAAAAGTGTCTTGTATGGGAAAATTCGACCTTTTATTTTCAAAAAATCATATCTCAAAAACTAAAACACATGCATCTCTGATTTTTTTTATATGTTACGCCAAATTTCCTGAATTTCTGATAAAAATATAAAACCAGGGAACCTCTTTGGTCCCGAGACCATGAAAAAGTGAAACACTAATATATTTGCATATTTTATAGTACTCTTTACATTTTTGCCCCTTTTACGTATTTTCCTGAGGGCCCATATAGCCGAGGCGGTAAACGCACGGGTATTCAGCATGACCATGCTGAGGGTGACGGGTTCGATTCCCGGTCGGTCCAGGATCTTTTCGTAAAGGAAATTTCCTTGACTTCCTTGGGCATAGAGTATCTTCGTGCCTGCCACACGATATACACATGCAAAATGGTCATTGGCAGAGGAAGCTCTCAGTTAAAAAAAAAAAAAAAAAAAAAAAAACTGTGGAAGTGCTCATAGAACACTAAGCTGAGAAGCAGGCTTTGTCCCAGGAGGACGTTACGTCAAGAAGAGGAGGACGTATTTTCCTGGAAACTACAATTCAATAGCTTTCAAACAAAAAAAAAAGCAGTTTATAATCGGTCAACTGGTTCAAAAGTTACGATTTTTTGAAAATTTTTAGTTTTGAAAAACCTTGATTTTATGGACAACCCTATATGAAAATTGGTCACCCTAATGACGAAATAAAAAAAAACGGGTCTAATTATTTCCGTAGAACTAAATACAAGCCCACCATGTTTCACGACAATCGGAGATGCACTATATCGTTTTTCTATGGAATGGCTGCTTATAGAATGATGATATTTTCACCAATTCAAATGACCAATGTCTTATTTGATAGACAATTTCGTCAAAAATGTGTTGATATGTTGAAATAGAGGTTCCGGGAACATTGGCCACCGGGAATCTGCTACACAGGGCATCATGTCGGACATGTGGGATAGCACTACAATTTCCCAGTAGTTGTGGAATATCTCGTGTTCTGGACCACGTAGAAGGATACTGTCTTCGGCAAAGTTGCTCAGACGGCTAAGAATTTCCACATAGAAAACAATTTAGTTCGAGAATCACTCACTGCGTTGCGCTAGTGTTCTTAGAAGCTTCCAGTTCAGTTTAAACGTCGTATATCTTTTGTAGTGGTCCACGTAGAAGGATACTGTCTTCGGCAAAGTTGCTCAGAAGACTAAGAACTTTCACATATGAAACAATTTAGTTCGAGAATCACTCACTGCGTGGCGCTATTGTTCTTATGAGCTTCCAGTTCAGCCTGAACGTCGTATATCTCGCGTTCTGGACCACTTAGAAGGATACTTTCTTCGGCAAAGTTGCTCAGAAGACTAAGAGCCTCCACATAGAAAACAATTTAGTTCGAGAATCACTCACTGCGTTGCGCTAGTGTTCTTAGGAGCTTCCAGTTCAGTTTAAACGTCGTATATCTTTTGTAGTGGTCCACGTAGAAGGATACTGTCTTCGGAAAAGTAGCTCAGAAGACTAAGAGCTTTCGCATAGAAACAATTTAGTTCTTCGGCAAATTCTTTGGAAATCTTGTCAGCATTTTTAATTGGATTTGAACCACTTCAATTGAGTTTTTCTGGATTTTCTTGAGATTTGATTTTTTTTCTTACTGGAAATTGTTTCGGCAATTCCTTTGGAAAGTTGTTCGATAACTCTTTTGGAAATTTCACAGTACAATCAAACCTCCATTTAGGTAGGATACATTTAGGTAAAATCTATTTAGGTCCCTGCATTTGGGTAACGTTACCTAAATGGAATTTGATTGTGTTCAGAAAATTTCGCCAAACGGAAAATTCTTCATTGAACCAGTGGATGTCTTATAGTCCTACAATCCGTTGTCTAGTGTAAGTTAAATTGAGTCTGTGGTCTCTGGCTGAAGACGGTGTGCAAATTTATCAGGCAACTCCAAACATGATTTCCTTTATGAATTTCTTTGGAAGCTTCACCTCCAACCTTTTGGGAATATCGCTGACAATAACTTTTGTAATTCTTTCGACAGCTCTTTGCAAAAGTGAATTTTTAAAAATGTTTTCAGTATTTTTTCAGTATAGGAAACTCCTTTAGAAAATCCTTACAGTATTTCGTTTGTTATTAATTCTGAAATTCAATAAGATACTCCTTTACTAATAGAAAAAAATACGATGGTATGGACGGAGAAAATCTCAGTGTTTTCAAAAAGTTCATCAAAAATCAAAAAAGTTCTCAAAACATTTGCCGAAATATTTTAGAAAACAATTTCCAAATACGTTTGAATGTTGAAAAAGCTGAAGGCACTCTTAAGCAATAACCGAATGACTTTCCAAAGGAATTTTTACTGAAATTTCATAAGGGTTTACTGAAGTAAATTCCGTTGCAGCATAAATTTTGAAAAAGAATACCAAATAAGCTGTCGAATGCACTTCCGAAAGCATTCCAAAAGAAGTTTCCTAAAAAGCCTTGAAGTAATTGCCGATCATTTCCAAAGGAAGTTACTGTATGATTTCAAAAGAAATTGCCAAATTTTAAAAGTATTTATCAAAAAAATTCTCAAAGGTATTTGGTAATGAATTTCCATTATACATAATTGCAGATTAAATAGGGCATTTTCTTACTATCGTACAAATTGGGCCAAAGGGTCTCAGATTTTCATGAAACTTTTTCCACAGGCAGGGCTCATAGATATATGAACAAAAAAAAATTGAGAAAAATTCAGGGTCGCCTATTTTCCCGGAAAACTAAGGTGGATTTTTTTTGTTTTCCCCTGACATTACTTACTTTGAAAAATCATAACTCAAGAACGAAGCACCGTAGAAACAAAGTTTTTTTTATAGAAAGTGAAGGTAAACTTTCCCAGAAATCCAAAATAATTAACTGGAAAATATTCTCCACAAAATTTTCCACAGTTGCGAAAACTCGTAAAGAAAAGCCGGAAAAACTTTGCCCGAATTCGAAGAAAACTTTCAAAATAATAAGCTCCAATCGCTGAAATTTATGGAATGCTCTTTTTTTCGTTTTTGAGTTATGACCAATTTTGTTGAAAAATGCCCAAATGTGCCATTTTGGCATTTTCTTTGAAAAATCAAAACTCAAGTGCTAGGCATCGTAGAAACAAAGTTTTTTTCTCATGAAAATGAAAGCAAATTTTCTCAGGAATCAAAAAAAAAAATGGACTGGAAAAACTTTTCCACAAAATTTCCCCCCCGTTGAGAAATTCACATAGAAAAGCCGGAAAAACTATGTCTGAACTCGCGGAAAATTTTCAATAAAATATCGTTGAGAAGGTAATTTCATAAGCATTAATCGATGAACTTTCTAGAATTTTTTTAACTATAAACTAATATGGTCATTTTTCACGAAATTGGCCATAACTAAGGATTTTTTCGTTCGTTTCGTTAAGCGATTAAAGCTTATAAATTTACCTATGCAAAATTTTTTTTTTTTTAATATTCTACGAGTTCGGGCATAGTTTTTTCGGCTTTTCTTAACAAATTTTCTCAATTTTGGAAAACTTTTTCAAGTTCATATTTTTTTTTTTTGATTCCCGAGAAAATATGCATTCATTCTCTAAAAAAAACTTCGTACTTGAGTTTTGATTTTTCAAAATAAGGCTGATACAAATTTCGATTTTCTCTTATGTCACCGCCCCCTCGGAAAATTTTGGTCGGAATTCAACATTATGAGGGGGGACACAAAAAAATGTTCAAGAAATTTTAAAAAATTAAGGTGCAATTAGAGTTCCCCAGAAAATATCTTAATAAATCCGATGAGTTTACCGATTTTGCCTAATTGTTCGGATATTTTTCCATCGAATACATTTATTATTTATTATCCTCCCCCTTGACGAGTCAACGAGCCCTGTGACAAAAGAAGAAAATGAGATTTGTTCCGGCCTAAAAGTGTTAGGAGAAAACAAAACAAAATGCACCTGAGTTGTCCGGGAAAAGAGGCGGCCCTGAATTTTTCTTAATTTTGTTTTTATTCATACATCCATGAACCCTGTCTGTGGAAAAGGTTTCATGAAAATCTGAGACCCTTCGGCCCAAACCCGTACGGTTATAAAAAAAAATCCCCTGGAGTGTAATTGGAATGTGAAATTTTGCGTAATTATTCGACTTTTCGTGCGCTAGGGACTGGTTATTGATAGTCTACATCTTTTTGCCTCCACCTGACGAGCCATTGTCAAAGGTAAGTTGGAGTTTCTGTAATTCTTAGCTTTTTTCCGACTCATATGACGGAAATTAGCGCATATGACGATGTAGATTTCTATGTAATGAAAGTTGAAAGGATCTCCCAGTTTCAATTAGGCCGATGCAAATATTTAATTTGTTTTATGTCACCCCCCCTTCAAAAATCTCAAAATATTGAAGGGGCGAAAAAAAAACATGGCGTCTCATGACTCCATTTTCAATAGACATTTTTTTTTACAAGCAACTATTTTTCAATAGTTGAAAAATATTTTTTCAATAGTTGGTAAAAATTCCAATTTTTCAATAGTTTTTTTTCGTTTGTTCCTTATTTATTTTTGTCCCCCCCCCTCGTACCTGATGAGAGGTCTCGGACATAAAAGAAAAATAATATTTGCATCGGCCTTATATGAAAGTTTTATTTCCTCGATTTCATCGACCAATACTGTACCTCCGAGGGCCGCACTGTTGGCGAAGGATGTGAAGCGACAACAAGGAGTCTCCTTTAATCGCCAAACACATTTGAGTGGGGAATTAAAATAGGGGGTACCTATGTGTGAAAAGTCGCAGTCGGTATATTTTGGCATCTCCTCGGCTAGTCTAGGGTAATTGAGACACAGCGAATTTCGGTAGGAAATTTAAATTTTTTGGCTGCTTCAACTTGATAATGGTGCTGCTTTTGGGGCAGTGGAAGTGATTTATTGTTTCATTTTCTTAATGTGGCTTTTTTAAGATTTTACTTTCTTATGTAGGAACTATGTTGAAAACTTGAAATTATCATGGATTCCAACGGCATTTTTGATACCAGACAAGGAATGGTTTCATGGTTCTTGCACTCAAAATGGGATTCTGACTTTATAATCATGAAGTAGTAAAACAAAAATATTATTCATTTCTTTCAAGCAATTTGTTTTTAATATCTCTAAGAATATATGAAAAAAAATCCATGAAAACCAAAACATAAGTTTACTTATTTATAAAATTTTGCCTTCGAAGAAAAAAAAAACTACATTGAAGCCTCTGTAGAAGAACTCGATGTCAAAAGATAAAATTGAATTCAATTTATGTTTCCGCCTTCGTTCTGTAATTCCACTTCAGTAAATGTGCAACACAAACAAATTGATAAACCGCTCCCCAAACATTCCGAACGGAAAAGCTACTTGAACTCCATCGGAGGTAAACGCAAAAGCTATCCGAAGATACAATGCTTCTTACTAGGACAGCAGACTGGCAGATGGTCCCTGTTTTTTTTATTGCCCTTCTTGCATCGATTTTTCAATTCGCCATCCCACAATTGCCACGGCGCGGCACAGAGTTCACCTCTCAAATTGTTCAAACTCTATGCGTTCGCATTATCCATCCCATTGAGTCAGCAGTGCCAGTGGCTACTACTGACTGGTGGTAAGAGCAGTAAAATTTTCGTTTTAACGGTACACTTGAAAAAATCCTGCGGATGGATTGGAGCTGAACTGGAACTGAGCTTGTTGTCGGAGGAGGAAAGCTAAGTAATCCTATTTTTTTTTTTTTTTTTTTTTTTTTATCTTTATTAACGAGATTTTTAACCCTAGGCTAGTTCATCTCGGGACCCACGCTTTACTTCCCTTCCGAAGGAAGAACTCACATTTTGTGAGTCTGTCGGGAGTGGGATTCGATCCCAGGTCCTCGGCGTGATAGTCAAGTGTTCTAACCATCACACCAGGTCCGCTCCACCGGTAATCCTATTTTGATGGGATGTTTTTCGTTGGAGAGGATTGTTTATTGAATTCAACATCAACGTTTGTATAAGCACTGTTTTTGAATTCGAGATATTCCACAACTTTTATTTTGGGTAATAACACTGATCAGAAGCTCGAAGGCATCCAACTCTACAACACTTAAACTGTAGCGCAGACTCGTGATGTCGAGAACTACACGTTCGATTTATAAACGGATGATCATGGGTTGTATTCTCAATCACGCAACGCACAACTTTTCGTCAATCTGACAAAAGGCACTTCTTCTAAGCACATACAGTGCTGTCATGGACAAATCAAAGCTGGTTACTCTTGCGGTTACACCAGGTTTCGGAATTGTAGCGCTGCAGTAGGTGTATTGGACATAGTCTATGGTGCGAACGTTTAGAGGTACTCATACCATCTACCAGAGTTGCGGCAACACACGTGAGCTGGGAACAGCTTTTATAGTGATGGGCGACATGCAGAGACACGTGATCGGTTGGCGGCCGATCGACGAAAGAATGTGCAGGTTAAGGATCAAGGGCCGATTCTTCAACTTCACCATAATAAACGTGCACAGCCCTCACTCCGGAATCACTGATGATGACAAAGACGCATTCTACACGCAGCTCGAACGCGAGTACGACCGCTGCCCAAACCACGACGTCAAGATCATCATAGCAGGAGACCTTAACGCTCCAAGAACATGGCCATCCGTAGCACCTTCTTCCAGCACAGCCTCCCGTATCGTTACACCTGGAGATCACCACAACAAACGGAATCGCAAATCGACCACGTTCTGATTGATGGACGGCACTTCTCCGACATTATCGACGTCAGGACCTATCGTGGCGCTAATATCGACTCTGATCACTACCTGGCGATGATTAAACTGCGCCCAAAACTCTCCGTTATCAATAATGTACAGTACCAGCCGCCTCGTGACTGAGTGACTGAAGCAACCGGATGTCGCCACCGCATACGCGCAGAATCTCGAGGCAGCGTTGCCGGACGAGGGTGTGCTCGATGTGACCCCTCTAGAAGACTGCTGGAGTACAGTCAAAGCAGCCATCAACAACGCAGCCGAGAGCACCATCGGGTGCGTGGAACGGAGTCGACGGAACGATTGGTTCGACGAGGAGTGCAGAGCGGTTATGAAGGAGAAGGACGCAGCGCGGGCGATCATGCTGCAGCATGGAACCCGACATAATGTGGAGCGATACAGACAGAAGCGGAAGCAGCAGACCCTCTCTTCCGGGGGAAAAAGCGCCTCCTGGAAGAATCGGAGTGCGAGGAAATGGAACTGCTGTGCCGTTCACAGGAAACACGTAAGTTCTACCAGAAGCTCAACGCATCCCGCGAAGGCTACGCAAGTCGAAATCTGCAGGGATAAGGACGGAAGCCTCCTAACGGACAAACGTGAGGTGATCGAAAGGTGGAAGCAACACTTCGACGAGCACCTGATTGGCGAAGAGAATGTAGGCAGCAGAGGACGGGAATGAACCAACTCCCACGCTGAGGGAAGTTAAGGATGCCATCCACCAGCTCAAAAACAAGAAAGCGGCTGGTAAGGACGGTACCCCAGCAAAACTTATCAAGATGGTCCCGGAAAAGTTGGCCACTTGTCTGCACCAGTTTGTAGTCAAGATCTGGGAAACCGAACAGCTACCGGAGGAGTAGAAGGAAGGGAAAATCTGTTCCACCCACAAGAAAGGCGGCAATTTAATGTGTGAAAACTTTCGAGCGATCATCATTTTGTATGCCACCCACAAAGTGCTATCGCAGGTCATCTTCCGTCGTATTTCACCTAAAGTAAATGAGTTCATGGGAAGTTACCAAGCTGGTTTCATCGACAGCCGGTCGACAACGGACCAGATCCTCACCGTACGGCAAATCCTCCAGAAATGCCATGATTACCAGGTCCCAAAGCACCACCTGTTTATCGACTTCAAGGCGGCATACGACAGTATCGACTGCACAGATCTATAGAAAATCATGGACGAGAACAACTTTCCCGGGAAGCTTACCAGACTGATAAAAGCAACGAGCCGGGCTCAACAGCCGCGGTACGATCTTCACGAAATCCGGCAAATTTGTCTGCTTTGCGGATGATATGGATATTACCCAAGTAACACACTTGTCACCGAAGAGTTGCGGCGGCGCAGATTTTTGTTGCGCAGAAGTTACTGCGATTTATTTCTAACAAATAAATACTTACTTGCTAAAAGTAAGTCACAGTGACTTCTGCGCAACAAAAACCTGCGCCGCCGCGACTCTTCGGTGACAAGTGGGTTACTTGGGTATTGCAAGAACATTTGGAACGGTGGCAGAACTGAAGCAGCAAAGGTCGGAGTGGTGGTGAATGCGGCTAAGACAAAGTACAAGCTGGTAGGTGGGACTGAGCGAGACGGGACAAGCCTTGGCAGCAATGTTACGATAGACGGGGATACTTTCGAGGTGGTAGAGGAATTCGTCTACCTCGGTTCCTTGCTAACGGCTGACAATAACGTGGACAAATACGAAGGCGCATCATCAGTGAAAGCCGTGCCTACTACGGACTCCAGAAGAAACTGCGGACCAAAAGACATTCACCCCCGCACCAAATGTACCATATACAAGACGCAAATAAGACCGGTGGTTCTTTACGGACACGAGATATGGACGATGCTCGAGGAGGACCTGCAAGCACTCGTAGTTGTCGAGTGACGGGTGCTAAGGACGATCTTCGGCGGCGTGCAGAAGAATGGTGTGTGTCGGAGAAGGATGAACCACGAGCTCGCTGCACTCTACGGTGGGCAGAACATGTTGCAAGAGTTCCGGACAGCAACCCTGCAAAGTTGATGTTTGCTAACCATCCGGTTGGTACAAGAAAGCATGGAGTGCAGAGAGCACAATGGGCTGACCAGGTGGAGCGTGATCTGGCGAGCGTTGGGCGTGACCGACGTTGCACAGTGGTTCCATTTGTTCAAGGAAGCGGTCATAAATCATTTTCTTCGTTTTTTGAAGGGCAGAATCATTTTTAATGACCAGAAATAGCATGTTATGACTGAAAAAGGATATTCCAATACGTTTTCATAAGCATGACTTTGGACATTTTATATGATCAATTTTTTTATGATAATGAAAATGTCATTAAAAAAGCTTTATTTTGCACAGAAATCAGTAACCAAATATTTTTAATTATTATGAAGAGTGGTTTGAATTATTTCAGTTTCTCAGTATAACAAGTTAAAACATGTATCACACGACAGTACCATAATAGATGCTTGTGAATAGAATCAGAATTAGCATTATAATTGTGATTTTATTAGTAGGTTTTATTTCTGCTGTAATAAAAAAAATATAAAACTGACGATTTTTCCTCAGAAATAAGGTAGTTTTCGTTGTCGAAATACAGAAAAATCATCAAAAATCGAATTAGTATGTATACTTACAGTATCAAATAACCAATAGTAAAAATTTTGAAACAATAGTACAATAGTGCAATTACAGAATTTTAACGGAAATTTTTAACAAATATTCGGAATTATATCACAATACGTACGTAAAAGGAAATTTTAAAACCGTAAATGTAATGCTCTTTGCAGTTATATGTCATACGATTCGTGGACCTACGTTTTGAAAAAGTTTCAAGCAATTCCAGGCATTTTTGTTCCTACCAATTGCATTGGAAATGCTATCCAGTAATGAGACACGTGGTATTTTAAACAAAAATAGCTCTTACCTAATAAAAGAAATATATACAATTATCGATCTGCATCGCTATCGCTAAACATTCGCCAGAGTACCTGCAATAGTATCAAAGAAATCAATTTGAATTCTAGCATTTGAAGTAAATAAATTGATGAAATATTCAGATTTGGCAAATCTTAATATGAAGAATGTTAAGTAAATATTACTCAAAGAATGTATTCACTCCTTTTTCTTCCAGCACTTAAGTTTTAGAAACTGGATGAATTTTGAAGAAATTTTGTCAATGTGAGGAGTAAATGCAAAATTTCTTATCAAATTTGACAATAACAAAGGTAAGTATTTGGGAGGCCAAATGAGAATGGTTGTTAGGTAATTACTCATACCTCAAGCCATACCCCTAGAACTGTATTTTTTCATAATTTTAAACACATTTCACAAAGTTTGTTTTCAAACAAAATATCTCTTAATTATTGTTAAACGCATTCAAATATTTCCCGTAAATATTTCAGTCATTTTTGCACGCATTTCAAACAGTTACAAGGACTTGTATATCTTGTTGTTGTTGTATAATTTTGTAGTTATTTTAATACATATTTTTATAAAATTACGGGTAACTTCCAACACATCCTGCAAACGTGTATGAAGATATTTGCAGCTACAACCTTCACAAATTGTTTCTCCTACTCAAATATGATCAATTGATGGCTGACGATTGATTAAATGTCGTTATGAACACGTTTGAAATGTTACATGTATTTTTATTATGTATATATTCTATGGGTAAAATTGTGTGCCTATTGCGTACATCCCCATTCGCCCAAAAACATCCAGTTGCACTTCTTGGTGCTTTGAATTTGGAAGATAAACACCTATTCTGATTTGAAAATCCACTTGGTTTTGTTATACGAAAACGCGGTGTACAACTCAAAAATCATTTAATTTTTCGACAAATTTTAAAAATGTCAAATTGCATAACAGTACCCATGCTCTGAAGCAAAATATGCAACAGAAACTTACATAAAATGACTTTTCTGCATGCTTGGGAACATCATTGATTTATAAAAATTATACAAACTCAAGAATTAGAAAATCAATTTTTCGATTTTTGGCCTACGGTGGTACCACTGTGCGTTGGAGAGCTGCAGCTGCATGCAAATCGAGTATTATGATAGCAAATTTTTAATTCAGTGTTATCGTGAATTAATTTGATGTTGAACTAAATTAATTAATGAATGTGTCCATGCTTAGTAAAGAGCGGTACAAATCAGCGAGAGCAGCCAGCCAAGACGATATTTTATCGCAGAGAGACAAAGCGGTATAAAGAGAGTGATGCGCAAAACAGTTTGGAGAAAAATTATTTGCGTAAATTTTATGAAACTGCCAATGGTGTGAGGAGAAAAGCAGCGTTATCTTCTATCATTTGCTAGGCCAGTCTAATTTATAAAAATGTTGTCTAATTCTCAAGCCCACCCCCATATTTTGATTGGCATCCTGGTCAAAATTTCAGCCAAATCCATTGAAATTTATAGGTGCATCAAATCAATGTTGTGTTTTTCGACTATTCAACTAATTTCGACTAACTTCAATTAATTAATCTTTTCAGCAGAAATTGGAACAAGTATACCTTTTAATTTCTGCTGAAAGAATTAATGTTCGAAAAGTCGAAAAGTTAATATTGTGCCGGGGTCCGTGGCGCAATTGGTCACAGGTTTGCTTCATAAGCAGATGGTTTTGGGTTCGCTCCCAGCCCCGGCACTTTCAGCAGTTACTTTTTCCCCCAAAGAGCAGCTGACACTGACCCTCTTGTGAGTCCATGGCTCAAACGAACCCGGATACATAGACATCGGTGAACGGCAACTCATAATGGATCCCCAATTGGACTGGAAAAAAGAACAACCAAAAGCCACACATCAACATCCTCGTGCTCATCCTTCTATCATGATTGGGTAGAAAGTGAAAGCAGCGCAACGGAAACCAGCTTGATATAGAAGAATTAGAATAGAATATATTTAGGCGTTGTACAAAGTGTAAGTACAACTTACAATTGGAGTCGCTCACACAATGCTCTAGTGGACAAAAGAGCTGTAAATTAGGTTAAGTGATTGAAGAATAAAAAGAAATTTAATATTTGCATCGGCCTAAATGAGGGATAAAAATATGCGATAAGTTTAATTATTTTCAACATAGGGATATTAATAAATACGTAACGGTTGAGAGTTGATTATGTGGGTAGATTTTTTTTTCAATATTTATGCTTCTGTAGCATTCCTTTGTGTTTGACTGAAATTGTGTTGAATTTCTTCACAGCAAACAAACAATTCAGTACTCAATTGAGCAACACAATTTCGGAATGGCGTAACTCCTTTTTGAAACATAACTTTCCTTAATTGCTATGGATCGTATTTTATTGCTGCATGCAATCCACCCCCACTATTGTAAAGAGGAGCCCTTTACATGTCTAGTAGTCTTAGTGAATCACGTGGAATTTTTTTAAATACTATCCTCATCTATTAAGAAAGCTAGTGTAACCAGAAGCAATGTTGGTGCCGAATAGTTCTACTTTTGAAGTAGATTTTCCAACTTTTTCTACGCACTAAACACAGCCACCGTCAGATAAATTCAATCAGGCAAATGATGCTGATCGGTTTATCCGTTCGTGAGTTATATGGCCTCAAAAGGAATTCAAAGTCATTTTTATGAATATAGAGATTTGATATTTTCATTTCATCCAATTGATGGTAAAAAGCATGCTCATTCCATCACTCTGCCTTCATGCTCTCAGATTGCAACATGCCGAAAGGATCAACTTTATTAATTACATTAAACGACAGCCGAATGTCACCAGTTCCACGACAGAGTCAGTCTCTCCTGAGAGCCCTTGATGTAACTCTCGTCCAAAGTGGAAAAGGTCGCTTTACAAATGCTTCATCATCCTCATTGGGCTTTCGAGCCTCGAAAGCCTGACAAAGCCATACTCACAAAAAATCAAACCGGATGGTGCTGGGCGCACTTTTCGCACATGGATCATTCATTACCACTCTTGCCTGCTTGCCGGATATGGTCAAAGTGAATCAGAGACCACTCCGAGGCCGACCAGTCAGACATGTCACCATCAACTCACCACCCCGACACGACCAAGAGCAACAGACATTGGACACGTGCAGCAGGAAAAAAATCCCCGTGGAGAAATGGAAGCAGGCAAAAATGATGGATGGATTATGACTTTCTCGTTCAATTGGATGCTTCTCATCTATGTGATATATTTTCGTCGCTTCATTTTGTCATCATGAGGGGGACATGGGCTGGGGTCACCACAAATGAAGAGAAGTGCCCTCGACGACGACAACGAGCTGAAATGGAATCATATTTCCACGTACCACGGATGACCAAAATTGTTTGTCCACTCGATGCGCTGCTGCACGAGCTGTCGTCAGGATAAAGCCAGGAAAAGTGAGACCAACTAGATAAATTGCGATGGAAAGTGCTCCATCGGTCTGACTTCTTTGATGTTGCATCATCAGATTTACGGAAGTGGATTCAGGCTGACGCTGCTCCTATAGGAGTCACCATTTCATCCATATGGCAATCGATTGATCCCATGGCCTTCCGTTTCGTTAATCGAATGGGGAAATTGAAATTGAAATCTGTGCTTATTCAAATTGATTCTTCCGAACAGGAAAAAAAGCATCGGGTATCAGGAGATGTTTATTTCATTCGGAACATCCGCCAAATTTAACATTTAGGCCGGGTGTGATTCAGATTTCCTCTTCAGGTTCGAGATCTTTCGACCTATTTCCAACTCCTTCCACACGTGCTCCAAGACTAACGGCACGAATGGGGATACCATCAGGCCGAGGAAATCCTTCAGCCATAAATATTCATCAGCGACAGATTGGGGGCTCGGTGGGATGATATGGTTTGTTTATTTCAAGGCAGCTGGGCTTTCGAAAACGAAAGAAATGTGCTGAAAATGGCCAGACAGTCAGTGGCATCTCGGAAGTCGCGGTACCAGTTTCGGGTTTTCATGTCACATTACGGCATCGTCAAGTTAAATCCATCGGAATTACGGTTGGTAGAATAGTAACAGATAGGAAGGTTTGACAAATTTTTGGCAGTCTATGCCTTTTGCAGAATCGATTTCATCAAACACTCGCACTGTGATGCATAAATGATCGAACAAGCGAAGATTTCCATAAAAAATGTTCAACTTTGTTCATTTAGAAAAACAAAAACTCTATCAAAGTCATCAACGAATTATGGCACTCATTCCTACGTTATGTTCAACGTATAGGCAGAGCTGAAAGAATGAGGCCTCTCAGTTAACTGCTTTACTGGAGACCGATCCTTACCAAGATGACATTTACAAGCTAAGATTAACCTTTTTTCTCTTTGAGATCTTCGACAAAGTTTTATTGCACACTTTATGCTATTTTCACTATCATTGGTTACAAGATTCATGTAAAATTTGTAATGTAGTAATTTTAATTGCCAATACTAAATCCCTTTCAAATTTCGACCACATTACAGAGCTCGCCCTCCAGTCGCATCAAAATTTTTCGTTGTAGTTTAAGACTCAAAAGGGGTTTTATAACATTGTACAGGGCTGATGCGCTTAAATTTTAATTTTTCCATACAACGTTGACCCATCCTACTGTATATTAACATCCCAGGAACAAAAAATAGCGTGATTTGATTAGATCGCTGAAGTTTCTTTAGGTTTTTGGTTCTCTAACACATATCTATCGCTTGTATTGATATTGTTTATTTTCGTAATTCCGCTGAAGCACCCAACGCTGCTTCTGCTTTCTTACTAACCGTTCATTAGGCATCGTACACAAATTACGTAACACTATAGGGGGAGGGGGGAGTCTAGCTTAGCGTTACGAGCCATACAAAATATGTTTGGTTTTCATACAAAAAGCGTTACATGGGGGAGGGGGGAGTCTGAAATCGCTGATTTTAGCGTTACGTAATTTGTGTACCATGCCTTAGCTCATCGAAATGTCACGATTTGATGTGTCCCATGCATAAGTTTGGTATACTTTCTATTTGGCCACTTTCGACGGGACACCCGGAAATGGTTCCGGAACACTACCGGTATATTTAAATGTGGTCTGAGCTTATGTAAATGCTGTTCATCAGTTTACTTGGAACTAGTAACACTATCGGTAGTAACTTCTGTGGACTGTGCCTATTTCCTTAGTATCCATGCATCAGGTTACTGTCAAAAAAGCGATTTGATGTACCGCAAGCATGGGTTTGGATCACTTTTATATTTGTTCACTTCCGGTGGGACACCTTAAATCTGTTCCGGAACATTTATATCGTTCATTTTTACATTTGACTGATTCCGGCGGGACACTCGGAACCGGTTGTGGTACATGTGGTAATCTCTAACGTAATCTGAGGCGATTTTCTTAAAAACCGTTCATCAGGTTATCGGAAAAGCCGCGTTTTGAAGTGTCGCATGCATGGGGTTCGGTTCCGTTTACATTTCACCACATCCGGAGGGACACCCGGAACCGATTCCGCGACACTACTAGTTCTGGTGTTCGATTTGAATAGATCGAATCCGAATCGGAATCACAGCAAACATACAGTCTTTTTAAATCCAACACCAGAGTTTTCCCTAGTATGATCTGAGATATTTTGTATGAACAGTTCATCAGGATAGGTATCCTTTAGGTAAAAGGCCATTTGATGTGTCGCGATCGCGAATATTGGTTTGGTTCTCTTTTACATTCGGCCACTTTCGATAAGACACCTAGAACCGATTCCGGAACACTATCAATAGTTTCAAATATGGGCTTCGCCTATTTTCTTGCTAACCGTACAATTTCGATAAACTTGAAAAGTCCACGATTTGATGTGCCGCATGTATGAGTTTGGTTCACTTTTATATTTGGCCACTTCCGGTGGGACACCCGGAACCAGTTCCAGAATACTAACGGTTTAGATATGGTCTGAGAATATTTTCCTGCTTATCATTCATCAGGGTATAGAAAAAGTGGTGATTTGATGTGTCACATTAATGGGTTTGGTTCACTTTTATATTTGGCCACTTCCGGTGGGACACCCGGAACCGGTTCCAGAATACTACCGATTCAGATACAGTCTGAGATTATCTTCCAGTTTACTGTTCATCAGATAATCGAAAATGCCGTGGTTTGATGGGTCGCATGCATGGGTTTGTTGCATTTTCATATCAGGCCCCTTTCTGGGGTACCGGTCTGGAACGCCTGATTGGCCATAATTCCGGAACGGCTGAACCGATCTGAACCATTTTCAATAGGAAATAATGGGACAATTTACCCCGTCGAATGAACCATCAGTCGTTGAAATCGGTTACCTTTTTGTACACATATAAACAAACACACACACACACACACACACACACACACACACACACACACACACACACACACACACACACACACACACACACACACACACACACACACACACACACACACACACACACACACACACACACACACACACACACACACACACACACACACACACACACACACACACACACACACACACACACACACACACACACACACACACACACACACACACACACACACACACACACACACACACACACACACACACACACACACACACACACACACACACACACACACACACACACACACACACACACACACACACACACACACACACACACACACACACACACACACACACACACACACACACACACACACACACGTACATACACACAGACATCATCTCAACTCGTCGAGCTGAGTCGATTGGTATATAAGACTTGACCCCTCCCGTTCTATCCAATTTTCGGTTAAAAAAAAAAGACGCGGACAACGTCTTCAGCTTTCGGCTGTACAGACTGTATTAAACTTAACACTAGACAACGGACAAACGGAGCATGCACCAGTGGAAACGGGGAAGAAACTATGCTCACGAAAAGTTTCAACGCCCGAAGCGGGAATCGAACCCTCAGCCTATAGCATGGTACGATTATAAGCTTGGTGACCCTAACCGCACGGCTACGAGGCTCCACAGTTTTTGGAGTGAACATATAGCCTTTCGGTACACTTTGATGTACGAGAAAGGCAAAAAAAAAAAACAAATAATATCGCAGTCAGAGTTGTGAATCAAAAACTTAAACAGGTCTAATTTAGGTTTTAGACTATGACAGTTCCACTGTAGCACAGTGATCATATCTTGTACCTCACTTGATGAATTATCCATCGCAAGATATGATCGCAGCAAGGAGGGGCCATGATTGTGTCAGATTCCGAAGATAATCTTCTACTGTTGGTATAAACATATCAATAATGACTCTAAATGTTTCTGGAAGGCCGAGGGCATCATACAAGCGATCCACGAAAACCCTAAAAGTAAACAGTCCTCGCTTGGGTCTAGGAGGCTTGTTTGAACTGCGAGAAACTTAAGTTGCTTTTTTTCTTGCTACCTTGTCGAATA
Source organism: Aedes albopictus (assembly GCF_035046485.1). Taxonomy (NCBI): domain Eukaryota; kingdom Metazoa; phylum Arthropoda; class Insecta; order Diptera; family Culicidae; genus Aedes; species Aedes albopictus. The sequence goes on from NC_085137.1 coordinate 22,624,297, forward strand.
TTTCTCTTTGAAGTATATTTAACTGGCGGAGACGGGGGTGACAGGTTCTTGCTACAACATGGATCTGAAGCTTCGGAGTTTTTAGGTTTTTAAGTTTACCCCGCCTCCTTTGACATTAGGCAAACTTTTGAGGGAAGACTTTAAAAAGACCTTTCGATGCAATCCCGGGGAAAATCCCGACTTCCTTTTTCCAGGTGCGTGTACCTCCGAAAGAGATCCACCCTCATCAGTTTCGCCATCGTCCTGATCATCGGAAGACAACTCCTGACAGGGATTTTCAACTGGGACAGCTGATTCAGACATGGTAGCGGACGAGTTCTGAGATTTTTCATTTCCGCATAAGTCTGTTTGGAGCGCCTGCGATAGAGCGACTCTCATTTTGAATGCGTCTTTTGTCTCTAAGATTGCTGTTACTGGCTTAGAAATAAGTCGTGTTACTTGGGTGGGTTTTTCGCACCACGATGACGTAGTGTACTTTCATCGTGCCTGTCTGAGTGATATTGACCCCATCATCCTACTATGGTGAAGGGATTCTAAAGGAGATTTCAATTGAAAATCAAGCAAGAACTTCTCGATATTACTTTTCTATTTGTTCCATGTACCTATGTAAAGTCTCCTGGGAAGACAATAAGTACTATTCATTAATAGGTCTTTGGAAATCCTGCATTTGAAATTATTACGTATACAAAAACAAAACTGCATGGTGGCTTTTTTCGGTAATAGTTTACTAACCTGAAGTTAATATTTAAAAAATGTAAATGCAAAGCTTTGAATATCCCCACGTGTACCAAGATCTTTGCCATATTCAGTCCCCCAAGCTGGGATAAGCTTCTGTCTCGGCGTGTGACTGCCACAACAAGCAAAGATTGCGACAATGACGTTGTTTTTGAGTGTTGCTTGGAAATCAAATCGCTGATATCTTCGTGGCTGCCACTCAATTTACGAATGCGAAAATGGTAAATCCACATTTTATGTACTAAACTCAATATTATTAGTATGATGCCAGAAATAAATTGAAGATGCCAAGACTAACTTGAGACTACCTAAAGTGTTAACATTTTGTTTATAAATCTCGTACCAATCAAACATTTTCAAAACATGTTAACTATATATCTCCCCCTAGCTTTTTCAACATCCACACCAAACGAAGTCTGAATCGTAACTGAATTCAACTCCCATAGCAAGCCAGATTCCCCAACATTTGCAGAAACTGGCATACATTTCTCCCCAAATCATGAATCACCCGAGCCCCCGATTCATCCGAATGAACAGACTTCCCCTGCCAACAGCATAGCTTTCGGTTTACCGACTTCATTCACAACTCACCCCTCGAAGCATCTCTACGCCACCCAACCGAATCCAAATCCGACCTCCCGGACTTGTCGTGTTTTTCACGGTTTCTGTTTTGCTTCCGTTGGCCTTCGTCATCGTCGTCGTCGTCATCATCGCCGGTCGCGTGTAACGTGGCGGTCGGTCGTAGTCGGTGATTCCGCGCTGATGGTATGTCACCACATACGACCCGACCTTCTTCCACCACTCACTGACTACTGTCGTCATATCATCACCGCTTCGCTGCTTCTGATCATTGCAAAAAAAAAAACCGGCGGTGGAAAGCGAAAGCTCTCCGTTCGAGTGTACAATGTCATTATCGTAAATTTTCATTTCAGTTGAAACTTTACGGGCCTGGTTCGGTCGTCGGTGGTTCAGAGTTTGTGGGAGGAGATGTCAACTGGCTCCTTCTCATGAAAGTGACAATATGTGTTTTCGTATGAGGAGAGTATGGCAATATGGTTCTGCCATGTGTCAATTGCACGAGACGGCGGCGGCGGCGGCGTTGGCTGATCTTCTTTGGAGCAATGTTGTTGCATCTGAAGTGGAAAATGGTTGAGGCAAAGAGCATCCGAAAGGTATAAGTTGAGTTTATGATATGTGCTATTAGGATGAGCATTTGTGAAATTGGCGGGTTAAATCGGCGAAGCGGAATTAAGTCATATGGTTTTATGATTATGAAATGAGGTTCGTTTCAGACACTATGTAACAAAAGAAATATTTAACGATCACAGATTTATTTCAATAGTTAATAGAAAGTTTAACAAAAATTTGATTTTCCCAACACATTTACCACCAATGTTTCTTCTCGTGCTTCTTGATGGTAACGGTCACTGGGACATGCTTCTCGACATACACTGGCTTATGAACGTACACTGGAACGTGCTTCTCAACATGAACTGCGTACGGTTTTGGCACTTCGACGTATTCCTTCTGCACAACTGGAACCTTCACTTCGACTGGGTACGGAACGGGACGATCAACATGGACTGGGACCTTCTTCTCGACATACACGGGCACCTTCTTTTCGACGTAGACTGGGACCTTCTTCTCCACCTCAACTGGGTACGGTACCTTGACATGCACTGGGACGTGCTTCTCGACTTCAACTGGGTACGGGACCGGGACCTTTTTTGTGATGGTGGTGGTCAGATGCTTCACTTCGTGATGATCATCATGGTGATGGTCATCGAATCCATGCGAATCGTATCCATCGCTCAGCTCCCACAGGCCACGTTTGTCCTTCTTGCTGGAGGAATCGTCAACTGCCGCGCAAGAAGCAACGGCCAAAGCCATAGACAACACAACGAACGCCTAGATAATGACAAATAAAAGTGAATTAGTGCTCCACTGGCGGGACTATACCGTGAAAAATGATTCGTTACCTTCATGTTTGGTGCAACTGACGAACTAACAAAACCAGTGTTGGTTGGACTGATCAAAAGAAACGATCACAAGCGAATGATGATTTCGAACGGTTTTGGTGATGCTTTTATACAATGCGATTACATCCTTCTCAACTTTGCGACCTTGTCTCTCCACGTAACAATTTGACAAACCCCACTAAAACACTGCTTGTGAAAATTAATCAAAATTCATTACCAGATAAAAAGAAAACATCTGTGAATCACAGCGACAAACATTCGTCAAGGTACATCCGATGCATCGGTTATTTATTCTGGTATGTCCTAATTTTAGTTGATGATGCATGGTATCCACTACAAACTATTGTCGAACTTGGCATTATATAATGAAAAATGTGCCTCTCTTGTTCAAAGTTTTCAAAAAAGGGTTTCACCAGGATCTGATTTACAATTTTGTGAGAGTCATTTTTAAAGAGGATATTTTTCTGCTGATGTCCAATAAGAATATCATTTTCGGAGTAGAACAAGTTTTCAATCAAAGTTTTATTAATTCATCAAAATTCATCATTCAAGAGTGCAAAATTTTGGACCAATTTTCCAATGCTTTTGCTGGATACAGGAGATAGGCACAATGGTCCCGATCAAAAAAGGCAAAATTTTCATTTTTCATAAAATGGTCAAATTGTTGTAACTTTATTTAAAAATGCATTAAAAAAGCTCAAATTCCCACTGTAGTTTGATCAACTAGTTGCGTATCAGTGGTCGACATTTGGGAAAGATCAGGCTATTCCACATGAAGTTGGAAAGATTCTAGGAAAACCCAAATTAATCCACCTAGTGATGATAGTGCCTTTCTCGTCGAATATGTTCTCACAATCTTTCCGTCGACGTAAGTCAAAGTGTTCCTGAATCCTGATATTTTATTAAGAAAAGCAAGAATTTTATCAATGCCATCATTGAATTGAAAACTTATGATGGCACATAGTCCGACGTTATGTTCAACGTATAAGCAGAGCTAAATAACATCAGACTTCTCAGTTGACTGCTTGAGCACCTTCACTAGTACTGGAGACTGATCAATACCAAGACGATACTAACAAGCTAAGATATAATTTTACCACAATCACAGGGGTCTCCAGTCAGCCTAGTGGTTAAGGCTATGGATCGGAGACGGCGGGTTCGATTCCCGTTCCAGTCGGGATTTTTTTTCGACTCCCTGGGCATAGTGTAGCATTGTGCTTGCCTCACAATATACAAATTCATGCAATGGCTGGCAGATAAAGCTCTTCAATTAATAACTGTGGAAACCCGAGTAGGTGGAAAAATCTGATGAATAGCATATTCAGTTATGATTGATTGAATTACTGAGCATGAGCATGAGCATGAGCATAGATGACCGTACTATTCGTAGTTGCTACTCCGTGATTGACTAGAACAATCGAAGTTGCACAAGGAACCAACAGACGGAGCTTGGGAGTAGCTTACCGTCCTCAATGTGCATCTTCGAGAATTCCAAACTTTATTAGGTCAATAACGGCGCCGGCCACGTCCTTACGGTCATCGAGGAAGGAAAGGAATGTTATTATGACGTGCGTTGCTTACTAAAGACCGAGATCACCTCTGCGTCTCCACGTCTGTCATGGGAAGGACTTTTTGTTAGTGGGGAGGGGAAAGGGCGCATGATGTGAGTTCACTTTGGTAAGTGGAGTGATTCATGCAACCCTATTAATATCAAACCACTTATTTTCATTTGGACTAAAACAAAACACATGTCGACATCGAAGATGACGAACCATTCAGATAGTTTTCGGAGTGCGAAAATTAACGAAAGAGAAAATAAAGTGATTTGAACCAACGTGGCTTTGGAACTTGGGCCGACACTTGACGTGACGAACATTTCAATGTCTGTTGACTAAAATCGCAAAAAATGTTGTTTGTTGCATTTATCGTATCATAAATCGCCCCGTACGAAGATGAGCAGTCAAATAGACGACGACGACGACGACGTGCACGCGGACGATCCGAATGAAAACGCGGCCTGTACACTTTGCCACCAAAAACTCACTAGATCACCCCGTACAAAGATGAGCAGTGAAATAGACGACGACGACGACGACCGAATGAAAACGCGGGCCTGTACACTTTGCCTCCAAAAACTCACTAAATCACCCCGTACGAAGATGAGCAGTCAAATAGACGACGACGACGACCGAATGAAAACGCGGCCTGTACACTTTGCCTCCAAAAACTCACTAAATCACCCCGTACGAAGATGAGCAGTCAAATAGACGACGACGACGACCGAATGAAAACGCGGCCTGTACACTTTGCCTCCAAAAACTCACTAAATCACCCCGTACGAAGATGAGCAGTCAAATAGACGACGACGACGACCGAATGAAAACGCGGCCTGTACACTTTGCCTCCAAAAACTCACTAAATCACCCCGTACGAAGATGAGCAGTCAAATAGACGACGACGACGACCGAATGAAAACGCGGCCTGTACACTTTGCCTCCAAAAACTCACTAAATCGCCCCGTACGAGGATGAGCAGTCAAATAGACGACGACGACGACCGAATGAAAACGCGGCCTGTACACTTTGCCTCCAAAAACTCACTAAATCACCCCGTACGAGGATGAGCAGTCAAATAGACGACGACGACGACCGAATGAAAACGCGGCCTGTACACTTTGCCTCCAAAAACTCACTAAATCACCCCGTACGAGGATGAGCAGTCAAATAGACGACGACGACGACCGAATGAAAACGCGGCCTGTACACTTTGCCTCCAAAAACTCACTAAATCACCCCGTACGAAGATGAGCAGTCAAATAGACGACGACGACGACCGAATGAAAACGCGGCCTGTACACTTTGCCTCCAAAAACTCACTAAATCACCCCGTACGAGGATGAGCAGTCAAATAGACGACGACGACGACCGAATGAAAACGCGGCCTGTACACTTTGCCTCCAAAAACTCACTAAATCACCCCGTACGAAGATGAGCAGTCAAATAGACGACGACGACGACCGAATGAAAACGCGGCCTGTACACTTTGCCTCCAAAAACTCACTGATTGATTGAATTACTGAAGAGCAAAAACTGATATTGGTTTGATTGATATAAGAGGTAAAAGAACAGAAATAATAGCAAAATCTAATATGGTGAACTACTCAATAATAGCTCGTTAAGATATTACAAGATCAAAATAATAGCAGACAAGATTTGTCACTTGTTTTAAGAAAAAAAAAATAAAAAAACGGCAGCATCGAGCATCGAACCTACGACCTTAAGATTCACAGGCGGCGATGCTTACCACTCAACTGTGGCTCGCTGATGTAAATGACATGGGAATAAGAGCATGCGGTTCTTCGTATCCACAGCTCAGAAAGGGGCACATGGCATTTCACTAACATTGAGCCATCTCTATGGGTGTATGTGTTCCATTTCGTGCAGAAGAGCTTAACTTGTTCTTATGTAGAAATTTTCAGCTATTTCGACAAGAACAACAACTGATACCATATCACTTTGAGCTATTCGTGAGATATTCACTAGATTTTTGAATAACTCATCAAAATCACATCGAGCTATGACAGCAAAAAGTGTTCGATTTGAGATATGATTTAGATATTCTCGTCTACCCGGGAATGCTCAAAGAAAACTAAGTTGAAGCGAGGCAGGCCAAGTCCCAGTGCGGACGTAGAGCCATAAAGAAGAAGAAGAAGACAATCAGAGACAGATCACAGATCGAAGACCGCAATTCGACAAAGTTTTTTCTGCACATTTTAGGCTATATTTTAATGACAGTTGAAAACAAGAACGATAAGCAGTGAGTATAGAGAGACGTCTGTTTGTATGTGGATTTAATTTGTCAAGATTTTGTTCTCTTATACACATTTTTATTGCTTGCATTGATTTTATTCAATGTAGTTCTGGCAAAACACCGAACGCTGGTTGTGCAACCCTACCGGTAGTCTCTAATGTGGTATGAGCCTATTTTCGAGTTAATCGTTTCTGAGGTTATTAAAAAAGCTGAGATGTGATGTGTCTCATGGTATATTTGGTTACTTTGGATGCGGTACCGGAACAGGTTCCGGAGCACTACCGGGTCTCCCAAATATAGTCTGAGACTATTTTATTGCAAACGTTCATATGGTTAGGGGCTGTCCATAAACCACGTGGTCATTTTTTTGGGACTTCTCAACCCCCCCCCCCCCCCCGCGTGGTCATTAGTCCATACAATTTTTTTTTTCTTCCATACAAAATGGTCATTGGCCGAACCCCCCCCCCCTCATGACCACGTGGTTTATGGACAGCCCCTTACCTGAAGGCCAAGATTTGATTTATCTCATGCATAAGTCATGTGTAGATCACTTTCACATTCCACCACTTCCAGTGGGACACTCAGAACCGGTTTCGAGACACTACCGGTTGTCTAAAATATGGGCTGAGGTTCCGGAACACTACCCGTAATCCTCAATGTGGCCTGAGGCTATTTTCTTGCTGACCGTTCTTCACGTTATCGAAAAAGCCATTATTTAATGTGCTGCGTACATGCGTTTAGTTCCGTTCTACATTTGACCACTTCCGGCGGGGCATCCGTAATCGATTGCGGAACACTACCGGTTGTCCCAAATATGACCGGAAACTTTTTTTGCCAAATCAAGATACCTAAGAATCCGCGATTTTATGTGTCGCATGCATGGGTTTGAATCTTTTTTATATTTGGCCATTTCCGGCGGGACACCCGGAACCGGTTCAGATATGTTCTGAGAATATTTTCATGCTTACTGTTCATCAGGATATTAAAATTCCACTATTTGATATGTCGCTTGCATAGGTTTGAGTAACTTTTATAATTGGCCACCTCTGGCAGGACATCTGGAACCGGTTCCGGAACACTACCGGTTCTGATCTGGTCTGAGCATGTTTTCCTGCTTACTGGTCATCAGATTATCGAAAAAGCCGCGGTTTGATATGTCGCATGCATGGGTTTAGTTCACTTTTATGTTTGGCCACTTCCGGCGGGACACCCGGAACCGGTTCCAGGACACTACCGGTTCGGATATGGTCTGAGACAATTTTTCTGATTACCGTTTATCAAGTCAACGAAAATGCCGAAGTTTGATGTGTCGCATGGATGGGTTTGTAGCGTTTTCATATCTGGCCCCTTCCTGGGGTACCGATCCGGAACACCTAAATGGCCATAACTCCGGAACCGCAGGACCAATCCAACCATTTTCAATGGGACCAGATTCCGCGTCGAATGAACCGTCGGTCATTAAAATCGGTTGAGGTTTACTGCCTAAAAGTGATGTGAGTTTATTTTGTACACACACATACACACATACGCACACACACACATACACACACACATACACACACACACAGACATCATCTCAACTCGTCGAGCTGAGTTGATTGATATATGTGACTTGACCCTCCGGGCCTCCTATCAAAAAGTCATTTTTGGAGTGAATATATAGCCTTTCCAGTACACTTAGTGTACGAGAAAGGCAAAAAGGCTTAATTATTCGACAGCCAAATTTGAACTGTTAGGCATGGTACACTAATTACGTAACGCAAAAATTGGGCTTTTCAGACTCCCTCCCTCCCCCCATGTAACGCTTTTTGTATGAAAAGCCATTTTTTTTGTATGAATCGTAACGCTAAGCTAGACTCCCCCCTCCCCCTATAGCGTTACGTAATTTGTGTACGTTGCTTTATCTCCGTATTCAATAAACCGAATGCAGTAAAATTTTGAGCATTTATGACTTATATAATTTTCTTGGAAAAATTTTGACTCACCTTGAAATTGCTAACATGGATTATATATAGTGATTATATTATTTTTCTAAAATAACACAAAATTAAACAAAATTCCTTATTCTTTTCAAAATTAGAGATGGTAATTAGAGTTTGTTTAAAATCCCTCTAATTGACTTGTACATACAGGGGGTGGCCAAAATGTTTGGGATAAGCAACTTTTTTTCTCTCACAAAAAAGTTCAACATGCTGTAACTTTTCATAAAGTGCATAAAAAATTCTCAAATTTTGACTGTTTTTCAACCTATTATATGTGCATCATTGGTACAATTTTGAGCTCGATTGGTTAATCTATCGCGAATCTAGAACCGTTCTCGTTAAACACTATTTTTTGGACAACTTTTTTTTTAGCTGTCGTATCTCGGAGACCAGTAAACCGAATTGAATAATATTTTGAGGGATTATCAACAATATACTAGTGCTTGAAAACTCTTCAAAACATAGGTACTTTTTAAACGTTAAAAAAAGTTTTGATGATTTGATATTTTCACCCATATAGAAGGAAATGAGTCAAACTTACAATGCCGCAAAAAATACTAAATGTGTTCTTCCTTTAATCTAAATGGGCTATAATATATCTAACTCTCTCTCTCTTCTTGGCGTAACGTCCTCATTGGGACAAAGTCTACTTCTCAGCTTAGTGTTCTATGAGCACTTCCACAGTTATTAAATGAGAGCTTCCTCTGCCAATGACCATTTTGCATGCGTATATCGTGTGGCAGGCACGAAGATACTCTATGCCCAAGGAAGTCAAGAAAATTTCTTTACGAAAAGATCCTGGACCGACCGGGAATCGAACCCGTTACCCTCAGCATGGTCATGCTGAATACCCGTGCGTTTACCGCCTCGGCTGTATGGGCCCTAATATATGTTACTATAGATATCTTTAGAACAGACGTAGAAAATCTTTGAATAATAAAAAAATGTAATGATATAGATGTGAAAGGATCCTAAAATTGCCAATCCATCGTAACATTTTCAACGTTTAAAAAGTACCTATGTTTTGAAGAACTTTCAAGCATTAATGAATTGTTGATGAACGTTCAAAATTTCATTCAATTCGGTTCACTGGTCTCCGAGATATGACAGCTTAAAAATTAGTTGTCCAAAAAATAGTGTTTTACGAGAACGGTTCTAGCTTCGCGAAAGATTAACCAATCAAGCTCAAATTTGTACCAATGATGCATATATAATAGGTTGACAAACAGTCAAATTTGAGAATTTTTGATGCACTCTGTGAAAAGTTACAGCATGTTGAATTTTTTTGTGAGAGAAAAAAAATGCCTATACCAAACATTAAAAAAAAAGACTCCGACACCGTCTTCAGCCAGAGGCTGTACAGACTGAACGAAACTTAACACTAGACAACGGACACGACACGCATCACGAGCACCAGTGGATACAAGGAAGAAACATTTCTTGCAAACCCCTTAGCATGGTACGGTTATACACTTGGTGACGCTAACCGCTTAAAATTATGAATTCTCATAAAACAATGCTTTGTATTGCTTTTTTGAGTGATTCCTAGTGTTTTTGGTATCCATAGTTTTATAAGGATTCAAAATATAAACAAATTTGAAAAATGTTATGTATGGGAAAACATTGCCTTATATTTTCAAAAAAAATCTTATCACAAACACTAAAAAGCACATATTTCTCTTACGCCAAATTTCCTGATTTTTCTGGAAAAAAATATAAAACCAGAGTGCCTCTCTGGTCCCAAAACCATAAAAACGTAAAAAAAAACTAATATATTTGCATTTTTTTTTTTGCATGAAAACATAATGTTACCCATTCAACGTATTTTTCATAATAACTAAAATTCAATAGCTTTTAAACAAAAAAAATGTTAAAAATCGGATGACTGGTTCATAAGTTATGATTTTTTGAAAATTTGTAGTTTTTTAAAACCTTGATTTTTAGGACCACCGTATCTGAAAATTGGTCGCCCCAATGACGAAATAAAAAAAAAAATACGGGTCTAATTATTTTCGAAGAACTACAAACCTATTTTTCAGAATTCGTTATATAAGTCGTGAACGGTCAAAATTTCATTGCAATTGGTTCATCGAATCCGGAGATACAACAGCTCAATGTTGGCTATCAAATAATTGTGCCTTTTTCAGGAAGCTTTATAACTTTGTGCAGAATAGCCCGATTTTTTCCAAGTTTGGACTACTGATACACAACTAGTTGATCAACTTACAGTGAAAATTTGAGAATGTTTGGTGCATTTTTGGAATAGTTACAGTTAGTTGAACATTTTTTGAAAAGTGGAAATTTTGCCTGTCTCGATCATATTGTCTATCCCCTGTGCTTATGACAGCACAACGAATCCCCTTGATAAAACGTTTTGATTTTGAAAATCCACCCATTGGGTCAATAGGACTGAGTAAAAGGATGCAAAAAGGTTGTCCACATCCTTTAAGGCAGAGGTTCCCAAACTTTTTGCTATCGCGGCGCCCTTTGACATTTCCAAAAATGTCGCGGCGCACCAAAGTTTTTCACAAAGTTTTATTTTTCAAATTTTGGGTAACTTTCACTTTACAGTGTGCAAGACAAAATCGTGAAACACTTCTCTAAAATTATGTTTTCAGAATTCAATATTTGGAAAACAAACTATTTTTTAAAATAAATTTCTCAAAGATAGTTTCAATATTTGTAAGATTTCAAAAATCATGTTGATTTCATCGTAGAAGTTTTAAAAATAAGAAGAAACTCAGATGTAAAGGTAAAACATGCTGCTGATTTTCAACAATTCAGCCTAAAATTCTAAAGTGATTGCAATAATTAAAGACCTCTTATTAAATGAATATGACTACACAGAACTTGACCAAAGCTTCCACTTTTTGTGGAAATTGCAAAGCAACACTTTTATTTATTTTGGAAAATTTCGGCAAACTGGGACATATGAAGAGATTGTAAAGACCTGCCTTGTGGGCTTTGGTTGAACTTATTTTCATAAATTTCAATTTAACCCTTTGGGCCTGGAATTGCCATATATAACCCCATTGATGAAACCGAGCATAACAAACTTATTCGAGTTCAGCGAGGTTGCGGCAGTACTGATGAAACAGTCCGGTTAAAAAAGGTCAAAGCTAGCTCTTCACACTACCAGATCGGCAAACCTGCATGCCGCTAAGCTGTTCCGAAGACCTTGTAATTATTCTGAAAAGAACGTAAATAATGTTCTTGAAATTAAAAACTTCGGACAAGTTATAGTTAAATCAAAAGCTAAGCTGATGCTTAAGTATTCCAAAAACAATTTCAAAAACTTGAAATTTTAAAATGTGGTTTCAATTATTATTATTATTATTAATATTTATTAAAGACACTTTACCACTTATGTGGCATTCGTGTCTATGGTTTCAATTGATATGTTTAAAAAGGATACCAGAAATCCTATGGAACAATCGAAGAGTCAGGAAAGATTAAAAAAAAATGTGGGCGACACTAGTTTTACTAATAAAAAAATAAAGGTGTTCCGCAATACAAATAAAGAGTTTGTTTTTTTTGTTTCGTCACAAAAGCCAAAATCCTGCGGCGCACCTGGGATAGGTTCGTGGTGCACCAAGGCGCCGCGGCGCACAGTTTGGGAAGCACTGCTTTAAGGGTTAAAGTTCCACCAATGCACGTATAGTGTCTTCACTGTTATACGCCGCTTTTTCTGCGCATTAGCGAGGTACACTCTCGTGCAAAAGTTTGGGGTCACCCCACTAAAAACATGGAAATGTTTTTCGGTCATATCTCAGCCATCTTTCATTGAATTCGCTCGTTCTTAAACTCTATCTAAAAATAAAGGGTTGGATTTGATTCGTAGGTATTTATTACAAATTGCTTATAACATTTTTTAGTATATAAACTTTACCTAAACTAATATGTTTTTCCTAAATCTGTACGAAAAATGGTTTTCCGTGTAATTCAAAATTGGGTCGATCAAATTTCGAAATGAAAGTTGCATTACAACCCCATTTATATCCTCTTTGAGAGCCATTCATTAGATTTTAGTGGAAAAAATCATACCATAATATAAATTATCGATTAGTATGCTGCATCGTGCAAGGTGACCCTAAAACCTTCCAAATAAAATCTGAATCAGATTTTTATTCAAATCGTCTTTTTTTTTATTGGAACAACTCCAAATTTCTTTCCAAAGTAGCTGAATGGCAGGACACAGAAATGGTTATAGTATGTTCATAATCAAAGTTCTAGACTAAGTTACACTCTTAAGGTAGAAAATGGTATATAAATAAATAAACTTCTTAATAAGCCACATAATACTTTTGATTGACTTATCACATACAGGGGATAAACAAAATGATCGGGACAGGTAAAATTTTCACTTTCAAAAAATGTTTAACTAGCTGTAACTTTTCGAAAAGTGCATCAAATATTCTGAAATTTTTATTGTAAGTTCATCAACTAGTTGAATGGTCAACATTTCGTTGCAATTGGTTCATTGAATCCGGAGATATAACAGCTCAAAGTTGGCTATCGGATAGTTTTATCTTTTTCAAGAATCTTCATAACTTCGTGGAGCATGGCCCGATCTTTTCAAAATTTGAACCACTGATACACATCTAGTTGATGAACTCACAGTAAAAATTTGAGAATATTTGATGCAGTTTTGAAAAGTTACAGCTAGTTGAACATTTTTTGAAAAGTGAAAATTTTACCTGCCCCGATCATTTTGTCTATCCCCTGTACTGCTTTTTCAATTATTCTATGATTTATCTTTTGTTCATCGATGTACTGGTGGGTAGCTTTGAAAATTCTATCCCAAAATCTCAAATAACTCAATCCCGAAGGCCACTGGAGGAACGCACTTTTACACCAAAACCCAAATCCCGATTTGGATAGTAATAGTTTACTCGGAAAATTTGCATTCGTTGTTATGGATTTTGGGGTAATGGTATAATTCTGGTTATGACCCTTATATTTATGTACGATATAATTCACAGATCAGTTATTTTCATCTCAATTCCATTCTATTTCACATTTTATATAACAAACTACCTTAAGAGTATAACTTAGTCAAGAAATAAGTTTTTGAACATTCCATAACCATTTCTGTGTCTTGCCTTAAAACTAACAAGGGAAAAAATTGGAGTTGTACAAAAAAAAAATGACAATTTGAATAAAAATCCGACTCAGATTTCATTTGGAAAGCGACCCCAAACTTATGCACGACACAACATACTAAGGGGTGACCCCAAACTTTTGCACGGTGACGTGTAAACCAAACTCGATAATTTAAATTATGTTATGAAATTCGCCACTTTAATCTAATGAATGACTCTCAAAGAGGATAGAAATAGGGCGTTAATGCAACTTTCATTTCAAAATTTGATCGACCCAATTTTGAATTACACGGAAAACAATTTTTCGTACAGATTTAGGAAAAACATGTAAGTTAAAGTTTTTATATTTAAAAAATCCTGTAAAATTTGTGAAAAGTACCTACGAATCAAATCTAACTCTTCATCTTTCGAGAAAGTCTAAGCTCGACTGGATTGAATGAAAGATGACTGAGATATGACCGAAAAAGATTTCCATATTTTTGAGGAGGTGACCCCAAACTTTTGCACGGGAGTGTAACTTTACCACATAAAAGTACGTATAACATGGACATAAACTTCATTATACGTGCACATTAGTTGTCTGGGTATTGTTTTCAGAATTTTTACGGATCACAACAATATAAATTCAATAACAAATTTTGAAAACGACGTATGATCAATGGTGTAGCATTGATTATACGTCGTTTTCAAAATTTGTTACTGAATTGTGATAACTACTCATATTTGAGTTATTAAACAAAAATTACCGAAATATGGAACATAGAAAACCAGATGAGATGTCGCAATTCTTAGAACGAGCGATATGTAATTCTCGTGCACGTACCGGTAGTTGGACAGGAAGTCAAGCTTTTTTCTATGCTTATCTACATTTTAAGCTAGTATTACAGATAGTCATAGTAGGTCTCTAGTGGCTAGTGTCTCCAAGCACTTAGTCGCATTGAGCTACTTCAATGCCCGTTATTCCATTGAAGCGCCAGCGAGCATGTCAAAGACCTCTGAAACCTCTTGAAACAACCTCCGGGATCGCACCTCAAGCCCTTAGGAACTCTCTTTTTTTATTTGGAGCTTACTGAGAACTTCCGAAATCAAGCAAGTCGACAGAAATTTGACCTGGCAACAGGTCAAGGCGATGGCTTGAAATCGCCCAGGATGGAAAGCTTTCAATTCGGCCCTCTGCACCACCGTGGGTGCCCAGGACTGAAAATAAGTAAGTACTGAGAACTTCCTGGAAACCACTTTGGCTCCATCTGAAATTCCCAAAAATAAGACCTGTTCTCGCGATCTCAGTTTCCTCATTAATGACCAGACTTAATGTTTGCACAAAGGTCCTTGTTTTTGTGCATTTCATATTTTAATGACAATTTATGCACCCCAAGCCTTTGGCATACAAAAATTGTCCTTCTTTTTTATTCAAATGGAATATATTACACCATTTTCATTCTGTAGACGTCGCCGTGCTCAGATGACATACGTATTGTTGTACAAGGGTGCGACCATTCATTTGCAAAGATTTACATTCATTTGCTATTATCTTAGTTCAGAAGCATGCTATCGAAAAACAATGTATGGATTAATTTAACCTTGTAGTTTTATCTGAAAGTTTGCCGAATAACATTGGGGTCGCAAACGTATGCTAAAGTCGTGAGCGAGCTGTGAAGGCAACTCTCCACGCGGTGAATGTAAATTACATTCACGCTGTGGAAAGTTGCCTTCACAGCTCACTCACGACTTTGGTATGCGTGTGCGACCCCAATGTTATTCGGCAAACTTTCAGATAAAACTACAAGGTCAAGGATGGAAACGCTCACTTGCAAAGAGTTACACTCACTTGCTATTTTCTCAGCTCAAAAGCTTGCAATCAAGAAACGATGTATGAACGACTTTTGCCTTATCGTTTTGTCTAAAAGTTTTCCGAATAGAGTAGGGGTCGCACATATATACCGAAGTCGTGAGGAAGCTGCGAAGGCAACTCTCCACGAGGTGAATGTAAATTACACTCACCTCGTGGAGAGTCGCTTTCACAGCTCTGTCACGACTTTGATATGCGTGTGCGACCCCTACTCTATTCGGCAAACTTTTAGACAAAACCACAAGGCAAAAGTCGTCCATACATCGTTTCTTGATTGTACGCTTCTGAGCTGAGAAAATAGCAAGTGAGTGTAATCCTATGCAAGTGAGTGTTCCCATCCCTGTACAAGGTTTAATTCGTCCATACATTGTTTTTCGATAGCATGCTTCTGAACAGAGATAATAGCAAATGAATGTAAATCTTTGCAAATGAATGGTCGCAACCTTGGTTGTAGGGCATGTCGAAGTTCTCCAACATGTCTAGAAAAAGTAACAATGAAGAAACTGATTCACAAAAATGAACTATGTTGCTCACAATGTTATGTATTAAATAAAATATACTACATATTATCCACGAATGCTTCACAAGCTTTTAAGATTACAGCATGAATGTTCATTCTTCCCTATGTATTGATATGTCTCTACTCACCAACACTTGTTCTCTTGGAGAAGGATAGCCACTTACACGGTTAGACATCATAACATCGTTATCGTTACCAATGCGAAAACCCATCGACGATGTGGATCAATTTGTAATTTACACCTGCAACAAAACGTCTCCACGTTAAATAAACAACCGTCGCGAACATGTCACCCCCTTTTCTGTTATGTTTTTCCATCCTTTCCAAGGAAAACAGCATGAGCAAAAGCGAAGGTGATAAAACCCCCGGGCTTTGCCCAAGGTAACCCCACGCAACGTGTGGCAGTTCGTTTCCGCACCTGGTATTCTCAATTTCGCATCTTACCGATGTGGACATACAGCACAACATATTTGAATCCTGCGTCAAGGGGGGAAAATAGCACAAAACTTTTTCTCGATAGAGGAGCGAAAAAATAATATTGATTCTTTATTGATTTTCCTAGCCGGTGGAAGTCAATAGAGGTGCGATTCATATCCGGATGTTGTTCGAAGCTGGATATCGTTTTTTCCATTGACGATGCCGTCCATGAGCAGCATCAACCTATTTAGAATCTAGTTCAATGCGTGGCAAACATTCCCAAGTGAAGAAGCTTATTGTGAAGATAGATCTATGCATATAATGTGAATTGAGTCTGGGAAGCATCACAAGCACAACATTCGAAGTTTGTTCATTGAATCAATCTCGGTAGAATACATAAATATAAGAAAGATGAGCTGAAATATTTCAAAAGATTTTAAAAGTGATCTGAAGAGTATGACGACAGTATGCTACGCTCACATATTGAGATTCTTAAATAAAACCCTTTTTCGTGTAAATTGTCAACAAAAGCATTTTATTAGGCCTTACAACATAACTAAAAACAATCACCAGTGTTTTTTCGTGTGCTTCTTGACACTGACGGTCACCGGGACATGCTTCTCGACATACACTGGCTTGTGCACGTACACCGGAACGTGCTTTTCAACATGAACTGGGTACGGTTTTGGCACTTCGACGTATTCCTTGGTGACCACGGGAACCTTCACTTCGACTGGGTATGGAACGGGACGATCAATGTGGACTGGGACTTTCTTCTCGACATACACGGGCACCTTCTTTTCCACGTAGACTGGGACCTTTTTCTCTACGTGAACTGGGTACGGAACCTTCACGGGAACCGGGACGTGCTTCTCTACTTCAACTGGGTACGGCACTGGGACCTTCTTGGTGATGGTCACGTGCTTCACTTCTTGGTGGTCATCTTGCTGATAGTCATCGAATCCATGCGAACCATGGTCGAATCCCAGATCCCACAGACCACGCTTTTCCTTTTTGCTGAAGGAATCATCAGTAGCCGCGCATGAAGCAACGACCAAAGCAATGGACAGCACAACGAACACCTAGAAATTGACAAATAAAATAGATTTGATGCACCAATAGTAGAACCATACCGTGAAATGAGATTCGTTACCTTCATATTGGATGCTACCAACGAACGAGTAAAACCAGTGATGAATCGGACCGATCAGATGAAACGATCAAAAGTGAATGATGATTTGGTTCTGAAATGGATTAGTATTTATATAGTACCCGGTGCATCCTTTTCGATTTTGTGGGTATTTTGATCGGCTTCTCTTCGCGCTTTGTAGCGTATCCGAAAATGACATTGGACAATTTGCAGATAGATATCATGCAATCCTGAGCTTGATCAAGCTTACACATGCGATATGATGCGATATTTAAAGCTCATGCCTGTTTGAAAGAAATAATGTTTTAAAAATGAATAAATAAGTATTCGCAATAGCTTATATTTAAATGTGCGTGCAATTTGAATCAACTTTTATGATCTCAGTGGGTTGTCTCCAGAGGTACGTTCTTCTCTATTTGGGAAATTTATGTTCTAGCTGCACCCGCAATGCTGTCATTATTGAACAGATTTTTTTTGACTTCTATCATTGCATTACCGCATAACAGCTAAATCATTGTCATCTTCTAAGGTCACCTTCAGATTCTTATGTTTTGTAAAGTTTGTGTCTCCGATAATTTTTTTTTCCTAGATCAAAGCCTTATATTTAGTAGAATTCTATAACATTTCCAGGAAAATCATTTTCCAGAAACCCATTTTCCGGAATGACCCAATTCCCGGAAACCTATTTTTCGGAATGGAACATTTCCCGGAAAACT
Organism: Aedes albopictus; assembly: GCF_035046485.1. NCBI lineage: Eukaryota > Metazoa > Arthropoda > Insecta > Diptera > Culicidae > Aedes > Aedes albopictus. The sequence continues at coordinate 22,642,557 of NC_085137.1, forward strand.
GTTATCGCTATTTTTGGTTCTATACTATTTCCCAGAAAGACATTTCCCGGAAATCATTTTCCGGAATAACCCATTTCCCGGAAAACCATTTTCCGGAATGCTCCATTTCCCGGAATGCCTCATTTCCCGGAAAGGCAATTCTAGGAAAACCTGAGACCTCAGAAGATATTTTAAAATCTTTAAACATGATCTGGTTTTTTGTTTCTTTATTCAGTTGATGATCAATTTCCAAAAAATCGAGCCCTAAAACTTTTTTTTTTTCAAGGTTGTAGAACTTAATAAATGAATGGAACTCAGATTCTAGTTTCAGTTCACTTAACAAAGTAGAATCAGCACCGTTGAGTCGAATGTATATATTTTGACTGGCTTGTCAATAACAAATTGTTCTTCCTTTTCGTCAAAGGCTGTTCTAGGTGCATTTATACAGTTGAACTGCTAATTGGTGATTTGTTGTTGCATGAAGAAGAAGAAGAAGAACGATGGTGTTTTGAAAAAATCCTATCCCTACAACACAGGGGAAGTTTTTAAAATGCCTCTATAAAATCTAAAACAAATTCTAATTAAAAACGGTTTGATGTACGGTGTTAGACTTTGGACGGACTACACATTTAACGTATAAATTTAAATTAAACATTTTTTTCTTGATAAGGTACTTAATTTGTAGTCCATTCAAAGTCTAACACCGTACATCAAACCGTTTTTAATTAGAATTTGTTTTAGATTTTATAGAGGCATTTTAAAAACTTCCCCTGTGTTGTAGGGATAGGATTTTTTCAAAACACCATCGTTCTTCTTCTTCTTCTTCATGCAACCACAAACCACCAATTGCATAGGAGATTTGCCCTTCTTCAATTTACAGGCTGTTCTTTCTAACGATGTAACGTTACAGAATTGATTCGCGCCCAATTATTTAATTCCATCTGGAGTTTTTCCTTGGGTTGTTCTACATTTTAAAGAGAAGGAAAAATATCAGATAAAGTTAATAGTTTACCACACACCAAATTTTTTAAAATGCTTCCAGCACAAAAAAAATCAGCAAAATAAATTACTGAATTTCAGCTAAATTTTTGCTGAATTTCAGCACAACGTTGCTGATCAACTGTCAAAATTGCTGGATGGTGCAGCAAGTTGAAAATTTGTAGCTGATACTCAGTAAATTCGTATTGCTGAATGCAATCAGCACAAAAAAAATCAGCAAAATTTGCTGAATAACAGCAATCAAGATTTGCAGTGCAGGCAGAGGTACTGACGATCAAAATGTGATATTGGTTTGATTGAGATAAGAGGTAAAAGTACTGAAAATAATAGCAAAAATTTGTTCTTGAACCATCTAATTAATAGCAAAATTTGATATTTGATGATCAATCAAATAGCTCACTGCTATTGGTTAGATCTTACCAAGAGCTAAATTTGCTATGATGACGATGTTCCAGGAGAAAATCTCAAACAAACAAATATCACTTTTTTGATATCCATATCAAAATACAGTCGAGCCTCCATGAGTCGATGTTTCTTGACTCGATATCGACTCATGGAGGTATTTTTTCCATACTGAAAAACAATTTCTGGGTTACAATGATGGTCCCCCCAAAAATCTTCCCAAATGATGTTTGTTCCACTACTCGATATTTCTTTGAGTCGTCAATATCGACTCATGGAGGTTTTACTGTATGCTATTCTTGAACTTTTTTCCTCTGCTCGGGTTGGCCTCCAATCAAATACGCAACGTTGTAACTAGAGGGGCAAATCTCCTATATAGAAAGCTGCAAGTGTCAATAAAGCACATGGATTGGCGGCTAAACCATTAACTCTATCTGATATCTTGTACCGACTTTTCCAACCCTCTAAGCAGAATACCCTCTTGGCTCTTCGAATGAGTGTAATCAGTTTCGTACCTTTTAATTCCGCCCTATGTTGCTTATCCTTTGACAGATACCCGTATTTCGACTACCACTTGTAATCTTCCTCAGTGCCAATTATCTTACTGCGGATAACTGACACTTTTTTTATAGAATGAGAAAATCCGCAACGGATACCCAAGAGGTGGTTCCTCGGGTGATGTGGGGATCGACCCACTAAAAACTCATTCTCTCTCTTCCTTACCTTCGCGGTACGCCCGTTAGGGATGACTTCGAAAAGGGAGGGACCGTACATGAGTACACTCTAATAGTAAGCGTTCCACCAGCTACCGCCTTAATTTGTTCACTCTCCCCTGGAGGCTCGGGTCCTGACTAGTACTTAGACTACCCGTTGAACTCAAGCTCCTGGATGGGGAAGGGGGGCCAACTCAACTAGCTGTTGTTCGGCTCGCCATTTACTCTGTAGTTCAAGTACGATTCGAGAAACCGTGGAAGTAACGGAGTCCCATTTGTCCGCTCCCATACACATCCTTTCAACAATGTTGTCAGGCGTGATATCTCTACCGCATACCTCCTGCATACTCGACCTTTGCTCCACGAAACGTGGACATTCAAAGAGCACATGCTGCGCGGTCTCGTCGCAGTCTGCACACTCCGGACATGCGGGGGAGCCTGCGTGTCCGAATCAGTGCAGATACCACCTAAAGCACCCATGGCCTGACAGAAATTGAGTCAAGTGAAAATTCACCTCGCCATGGGGCCTGCTCGTCCACTTGGACACGCTCGGTATGAGCCTGTGTGTCCATCTACCCTTGCTGGAGGAATCCCATTCGCTCTGCCACTTCAGCATAGACGAGGTTCTGGCGATACGCCTTGCGCCTCTTATGCCGCGTCGCTCGAAGCATTCTTCATCCTCTGCCACCACTAAAGCTATGGGCATCATGCCCACTAGCACACATACCGCGTCCTTTGAGACCGTGCGGTATGCGCTCACCACCCTAAGGCACTTCAGCCTGTGGGTACTCTCAAGTCGCTTCACGTTTCGGTTAACCACTAGCGCCTTCGACCATGCAGCGGCGCCATACCGTAGTATGGAGACCGCTACTACCGCGAGCAGCTTACGCTTACTCAAGACTATTGCCGAGCTATTTGACATTATCTTTGACAATGCCATTATCGCAATGCTTGCCCTTTTGCAGGCATATTCTACGTGGCTTCCGAATTTCAGCCTATCGTCGATCATGACCCCCAATTGCTTCAGTAAGCGCTTAGAGTTGATCGTGCATCCACGTGTGGTGACCACTGCCTGCTGTTCAGACTTGCGGTTGTTTACTACCACCACCTCCGTTTTGTGGTACGCGAGTGCCAAATGTCTCGACCTCATCCAATCCTCCACTATGCCAATTGCGTGAGTTGCTGTCAGTTCCACTTCCTCTATGGGGCTGTTCATAAACCACGTAGACCAAAATTTGGCCATCTCAGACCCCCCCTCCCCCCTCGTAGACTTTTGTCCATACAAAAATTTTGAAATTTGTATGGAGCGTGGACTTTGGCCAGACCCCTCCCCCTCCCCCCAAAAAGTCTACGTGGTTTATGAACGGCCCCTATCGACTCGCCGTATACCACGAGGGTAATATCATCGGCGAAGCCGACCAGCTTTACGCCCGGTGGAAGTTTGAGCCTCAATACACCATCATACGCCGCGTTCCATAGTACCGGGCCCAAGATGGACCCCTGCGGAGATTTTGTAGATCCTCTCGCCTTCCTCGGTGTCATAGATTAGCACTCTATTCTGGAAGTAGCTCTCCAATATCCGGCATAGGCTAACCGAGACTCCTAGGTGGTGTATTGCGCACTCAATGGCGGTCCAGCTGACGCTGTTGAACGCATTCTTAACGTCCAGCGCAGGGTCGTGCAATTTCGAAAGGAAAACATAACGTACGACAGCTGTAGCAAATCGTTTCCCATACGAACGGACTGCTGTGATGCTTCATCTTTCACCCAGCAACACACTCGTTCGCTGCTGCTACAGAAACAAGTGTGTACGAAACATGAAATGATACACTTGGATTTTCGTTTCATTTATGAGTCATTGAAATACTTCATCATGCTAAAAACACTATTTAAACCGCATTTTTCAATAGTGGTGCACGCCAATAGAATGATAATTATGTTTTATGAAAGAGGATGACAAATTAATTCGACCACTTAAATCCAATTAATCGGCGCCCGCACCCATTGAGAGACTAGCGCGCACCAGTGAGACACTTATGCTCTGCCGTATGAAGCACAAGCAATGCGACCGGTTGGGAGACTACCGAGTGCTACGATGATCGGAAAAGTTTTGGTAAACGAAACGAGTAATTAGAAAAATGTATGAAACGGTTGAAGTGACTCATTCAAATGTTGCATGAAAGTGTATCATTGAAACGAATTTGTACGCCCCTGGTCCAGCGTGACAACCGCGCAATAGCGGATTCCTGTTCGCTTCTTTTGGAGCGCTATCTCGGCCGTTTTGGTTACAGCCCTAATAGCGTCCACCGTCGATCGACCCTTCCGGAAGCCGAACTGCTTATCCGAGAGACCAGAGTCATCGGGTTTCTCGGTATAGACCATCAGCCTCGACATAATGATCCGTTCCAACAGTTTTCGGGCGGTGTCCAGCAGGCAGATAGGTCTGTATGCCGACGGGTCGCCAGGTGGCTTCCCGGGTTTGGACAGTAGAACCAATCTTTGCCTTTTCCACCTCTCCGGAAATTCGCCTCTGTCTAGGCACATCTGCATAGCCATTCTGAACATGTCAGGCTTAGCCTCGATGGCCGTCTTGATGGCTAATGTCGGGATACCGTCCGGACCCGGAGCCTTGTTCAACTTAAGCGACTTCGCTATTGCAATGAGTTCGTCGTTCGTCACCGGGGCTACCTCGCTAT